>NC_041385.1:850484365-850505265 GCF_002162155.2 Triticum dicoccoides | reverse complement strand
AGGAGGGACTTCATACACCAGCCCCTGGCGCCTCCTCCTCCCCCCGTTACGTCTCTCCCTCGTAGTCTCGGCGAAGCCCTGCTGCTGTGACGCCCTGCATCCACCACCACGCCGTCGTGCTGCTGGATCTTCATCAACCTCTCCTTCCCCCTTGCTGGATCAAGAAGAAGGAGACGTCTCCCGTCCCGTACGTGTGTTGAACGCGGAGGTGCCGTCCGTTCGGCGCTGGTCATCGGTGATTTGGATCACGTCGAGTACGACTACATCATCATCGTTCTTTTGAACGCTTCCGTGCGCGATCTACAAAGGTATGTAGATGCATCTAATCACTCGTTGCTAGATGAACTCCTAGATGATCTTGGTGAAATGAGTAGGAAAATTTTTGTTTTCTGCAACGTTCCCCAACACTCCTTGCCGGAACCCTCTAGAAGGCGTGAAGTAAGGAAGTAGCTCACCATTAACCCGCACGGAGAACCGGACAAAAGAGACACATTTCATAATCAGCCTGATAAAAGAAATATTGAAGCCCAACCTTATCAATATTGCTTCAAGGAAATGCCACTCGACACGGTCGTAAGCCTTCATCATATCGAGCTTGACCGCACAAGAATAGTTTTTGCCTTTCTTCCTTCTCTTCATTGTGTGCACACTTTCATATGCAACTAGAACGTTGTCTCTAATGAGTTGGCCAGGCACGAAAGCGCTTTGCTCCTCGCTAATAACGCTATCCATGATGCCTCTCATGCGATTAGTGATAGCCTTGGCTGCTATCTTATACAAAACCGAGCAGAGAGCAATGGGACGGTATTGGGAGATCAATTGGGGGTGGCTGACCTTTGGTATAAGGGTGATGGATGTATCATTCAAGCCAGATGGTAGTTCACCTCCATTTAGGAAATCCATAACTGCCTGGGTCACTGCCGCCCCCAGCAAATCCCAATGTCTTTGGTAGAACCCAGCAGTAAAGCCATCCACCACGGGAGCTTTCGACGGAGCCATTTGAAACAGCGCCGATCTAACCTCGTCGGCGGTGTAGGGTTTTGTTAACTCCGCGTTCATGGCCTCTGTTACTTTGACTGGAACATATGATAACAGATTTTCAGCGTCCGAATAGCCTTGTGACTAATACAAATTTTGATAGAAACTTTGCACTTCAGCCTTGTCCTCGCCTTCGTTCGCGCACACAGATCCGTCAGCCCTCGTCAGACCCTGAATTTTATTCATGCGTTTCCGCTGGGAGGCTTCCGCTTGGAAGTATGACATGTTATGGTCCCCTTCTCGGAGCCAAGGGACGCGAGAGCGCTGCCGGAGCCACACTTCTTCCTGATGGAGTGCCTCTTTCAATTTCTGTACTATCCTCCTCTCTTCGTCCGAAGGGCCCCTGCCCATAGAATGACACCTGATGTGTTCGAGCTTCTTCTGAAGGTTGCGAACGGTCCGTGTCAGGGAGCCAAACTCCTTTGCTCCCCATGGCTCTAAGGTGGCCTGAAGTGTACCCAGCGCGTTGGATATACCCTGCAGCCCTGGGACACGTTGGATACCTCGCCACGTATCAGCCACCAACCGATCATAATCGGCATGCGTTTGCCAGACATTCTCATAACGAAATTGTTTCTTGTTTGTTGTTCTCTCTGACAAGCTATTGCGGAACTCTGGCACAACAAAACAATGATCGGACTCGACAGAAGGGAGATGTCTGACCCTTGTATGTTGGAATATTTGTCTGAACTCCTCATTTGCAAAGGCTCGATCCAGCCTTGCCTTCACGTTTGCCTCTCCGGACTGATTGTTGTCCCATGTGTAAGCTGTGCCTAACCAGCCCAGGTCCTGGAAGGAAACATCATCAACGACTTCCCTGAATGCTCGCATATGACTCTCGGAACGAGCAGTTCTACTGAAGTGCTCACACGCAAACAGGGTCTCGTTAAAATCACCAACACACATCCAAGCTGAGTGTGGTAACTAAAGGTTGCGCAAAAACCGCCAACTGTGGTGACGATTTTCCGCTCGCGGTGCTCCGTAAAAACCTGTGAAGCGCCATACCGAATTGTTTTGATCATTGTTCCGAACAACAACATCAATATGTTTTTGACTGTAGTTTTTCAACTCCACAATAACATCACGAGACCAAAATAGACCAGTACCGCCACTAAGGCCAGCACTGTCCATAGCATAGCATCCTCCAAAACCTAGAGAGTGCTTTAAATCCTCTACTCGTTTCGCTCTGATTTTCGTTTCCATTACAAAGAGTAGAGTGGGGCCTTCTTGCTTCACAATGCTGTGAAGCTCCTGAACTGCCTCGGGATTCCCAAGCCCCCGGCAGTTCCACTTCAAGACACTCATTGAGACGGGCAGGACCGCGCCGCAGTCTCTGCCGAATTTTCTGGGGTTGGTTTCTTTTTCTTCGGTACACGTTCAAACTCGCTGCCCTCACCATCGTTACTAGCCGAGGTTGAGTCCTCCTTTAGGGCGGCAGCCTCGCCGTCCAAAGCACCCGCTCCCCCATTCGTGAGCAACAAAGTTCTGGCCACCGGCCTATAGACTCGAGAAGGAGCATCTTTCCTCTTTGGCGGCTGTTTGTGCTTCATGGGGGAAACCACCTCCTTGCTTGGATCCTTGTTGGTGCTCGAGTTTCTAGTGGTTGACTTGCTACTGGCACCCTGCTTTGGATCACGCGAGGAGTTCTCGCTAGTCGCCTGTCTCCTGTACTCGTCCGGGGCGCGAAGCTTAGGACCAAACGGGAGTTCCCCTTGCTCATCACGGGATCCCGGCGTCTGACAATATAATTCTGAATGTCCCAATCTGCCACAGGAGAAACAAAAATACGGCAACTGCTCATACTGGATATCATACATATCAACCTTCTTCCTCCTTGCAGAATAAATGAGAATCCACCTTCTGGGAGGCTTCTCAACATCAATGGTGATCCTTGCCCGCAGAAATCCCTCATCATGATCAAACTTAACAAATTGTGCGTGTTGATCCATCTGCTTTGCTATAGGATTCCACCAAGCTTCATCCCTCAAATTATAGGGCAAATTCATAACCCTAGCCCAAATATGCAACCGATCAAACTTCACCTCGTCTGGCTTTCATGCACTCGTCAAAATCTGCGAGCACCACGACATTCTTGTTGATGTGCCATGGAGACCCGTTCCACACCCGATCCCTATCTCGCTGATTCTCAAACTCCGCAACAAACGTGTTGGTTCCTGCGGAACGAAACTGCAAGCCTCGTGGATTGCCCCACGCCGGCCGAAGGGCGTTGGTGATTGTCTTGATGTGGAGATGATTGCAATGAAGAACTTTGCCAGCCACCAACCACTTTGCCGGACCGCTCTCAACTCGATCATCGATCACCAGAGGAGTCGCTTCTTCTTGAGAGATATCCAATTTGCCCAGAGCTTCCTCCAGTTTCCGTCAGGCGGCGCGGGCGGACTGATCGTCCGCCGCCCCCGCTCCCGCGCTTGCGCTCGGCGTGGCCATCGCCGACCCCGCTCACTCGATCTCTCTCGCCCCGCCGATAATCTGCAGGCGAGAAGCTTGTTCCACGTCCAAACCCTAGATCGCCTCGGGCGCCGCCAGAGGGGTTTAGGGTTTGGGGGAAAAACTCCTACACGTCGCCACCTCGTTTGTTTTCCTGTTTGAGGTATGTGCCGCCCTTGTTAGTTGCCGTAAAGTATGCGATAGCGATACGGATACGGTCCGTATCGTGAGTTCGTGACGACTTCCAGTTCCAAGCATATGGTATGTTTCGAAACCCAAACCCTACGCAGACTACTACTCGAGGATCGTCCTCAGATCAGATCGTCGAAACGAAAGATACGGCGGCGCGCGGCCATGGTGGCCTCGCTCCCGCACGACCTCGTCCTCGACATCCTGCTCCGCGTGGACGACGCGGCCGCGCTCTTCCGATGCGCCGCGGCCTGCAGGCAGTGGCGCGGCCTCGTCGCCGACCCCGCCATGCTCCGCCGACGGTGGCCGGAGGACGCGCGCCCCTCCCTCGCCGGCTTCTTCATCAAGAACCGGGCCCGTGATCAAGAGGCCAAGGTGCTCGTCCCGACGCCACGGTCGCCGCTGGGCCGCCGTTGCCGCAGCCTCCGCTCCTTCGTGCCAACCGTGCCGGACCGCGCGGTGCCGCTGGCCTCGCGCCGCGGGCTGCTCCTCGTGCGCCTCGTCCCACCCCGCGAGGCGGACCTTGACCAGACGGTCCTCCGTCTGGCCGTGTGCAACCTGCTCCTCGGCACGTGCCACCAACTCCCTCCTCTAATGCACACCACCTCTGTCGGGTACCGTGACTATGGATGCTACTGTTGTGCCGTTCTATCCGGTGACGACTGTCGCTCCGGCGAACAGCCGCCGGGCAACTCACCCTTCTACAAAGTGGTAATCATCACAGCCGGCCATGAGGTACACTGGACTATGTTTGATATCCACACCTTCTCGACTGTGAAACCGAGCTGGAGTACAACGCGCTCCCATGAAATTATGTGGGGCAATACCCTCGGATCATTCTGTCAAACCGACGCCGTCGTCTGCCACGGCGTTGCGTACTGGCTATTTCGTGATGACAGAGAAGGGTGTTTCCATCTCGTTAAACTGATGATTGGCCAGGACGACTATCTCACATTGACGTGGCTCCCGGTCGAGATGTTGCCTGACCGAGATCACCGCCCGTGCCTTCGCTTGAACAGCGATGACACGCTCTCGGTGCTACAGATGCAAGAGACAGGTTTCCAGCTACAAATATGTAGACAAGAGAGACAAGAGAGTTTCTATGGTAGCTCACAATGGCTCCACCCTCAGACGATCGAGCTGATACACCCATACTGGAAGAAGACGGCCCAAGGAAAAGACACACTTTCCATACTGGGAGAGAAGTGTGGCAAATTGCTTGTCATGGATGGGCGCGGGCGCGTGTACGCCGCCGACCTCGAGACCGGAGCAATGAAGGAGGTGGCTGACGGGCCTCACGCACGCCCCAACAGCCCTCTCGATGCCGTGCTCTTAGAGATGGACTGGCCGGCGTTCTTCGTTTCACGTCTTGGTACTGACAGGTATAGCTACCCATGATTATACATATGTCTTTTTATTTGTAGGTCGCTTCTACTTATCATGGTTGATTGATATATGGGTCTTGCTTGTGTTTTTCTTATTTTATTGTTGAATCCTTGACTAACACTCTCGTCTCCCAGTGGAGAGGAAGCTGCAAGAAGAAGAAGGCCCAAGGGAAAAGGCGGTAGGAAGACTCGCAGCCATGCCTAGGCAGCAGATAGAGGAATTAATATTAGGTTGTGTGTGTTTTGTTGGTGGCAAGTAGCTATTTCGGTTTTCAAAGTCTTGTATGGCGAGGATGTTTGCATGTGTCCTTATTCTTTACTACACTAGATGACTCGTTGTGCCAATTGGCACAGAGACCAACTTTAGCCTAGAAGTTAAGCGAACTATTTAAACAACTTTTTTCTCAACTGTCTGCAAATGATTATGGTTGTACCTTATTGATAATTGCCTGTGATGAAAATTTCATAACTTTTTACTGCAAGACATAAGGCATTCTCTTGAGCAGATGAATATACTCTAAGATTTCTTTTGGATGCTTGGTTGTCCTCACCTAGTAACTGCAACAGGAAAACAACAATTGAGAAATTAATTAGATAAACCATTTGAACGATTTTCAGACTGGCATTGAAGTACTTAATGAGGTAAACAAAGGATCTTTCATTTTGATGCACGCCGAGGTATGCACATATGAACTCTTGAAACATTGAGGAAATGAAATAAGAGAAAAATGATTGGTTACATCTTTTAGCACACCATCAGTCTATCATTATAAAATTTTCAACCATGAAGACAAAACAAAGTAGTTGGCAAACTTAAGACCCACACATAATTCTTCAAATTTTACTTTCCCTAATTTTTTGTATTGTCCTCGTGCTATAATTTTGTAGACCGAATAAAGTCAAAGATGACATTTCTCCAAGAGTGGGAGGATGATTTGGATACAAGTTTGTACTCCGTGGAAATGTTAGTTGGAAAGAGTTGTTGGGTCGAACAAAACATCATGTTGACATCTATCTATTATATACTTAAAACAAAAGATAAATAAGCTATCACGTTTATCCACATATGCTAATATTTTTTGCACCGTTTGATCTGAGTAATAATGGCTGAGATTAAAAGTATTTACATAACATGCTAACATGTATTTACCAACTTATATGGACTAGCATGTTGTCACGTCTGTGCCTATGCATGTATGGTACATGTAAAAAAACACAATCTGAAACACGTACTGGAGCGAATCAACCTGTGGTTGAGTTGGTTAGGTGGACAGTGGTATCCCTAACCCACCAGGGTTCAAATCCTGGTGCTCGCATTATTTCTGGATTTATTTCAGGATTTCCGGCGATGCGCTTTCAGTGGGAGGAGACGTTCCCGTCGACGACGGGGCACCTACGGTGACTTCGTAAATCTCAAGATAATATGCCGGCTCAGTCTCTCGGAGGTGCTCATAGGGGTAGGGTGTGCGTGTGTGCGTTCATAGGGATGAGTGTATGCGTGTGTATATGAGCGCTTATGTCTGTACTGATGCTAAAAAAAAAAGAAACACGTACTGGAAAGAGAATCACCGGTTGAGAAAAGGAATCAAACACACGCATTGTGCTTTTCTTATAAAAAAAACTCTGGACTCTGCCTTTAAAAGGGAAAAGGCCGACGTATTTTTTTTCCAAAAGCCTCTGAACGTAAGGAGATTGAGGTTGAAACGACCTATGGTCATACAGCTGTTGTGCATTGCCAGGACCGGTCAACTACTTGGATTTTTGAAAAAAAACATTGTTTTTTATTGAGGGGAAAAATGCATTAATTAGTCCACGTACTAACGGGAGATAGTATCCGAGAGCAAATGTAATAGGATTTTGGGTCGAACTGAGTTGGAATTCGCATACAAGAACAACGCTATGCATATCTCTACCTAATTATATATATCTCTATCTCTATTCTCTACTTTTTTTTAATATTAAAGGAAGAATTGTTTCTCTAATTTTTTTGGTTTACGGTGGGACCCAGATTAGCTTTCGCTCGTCGGACCGGTCTAATGCCAGATTCAAATGAAGGATGTGGACCTGAGGATGAGGTATTAGTCATATTTGTTATGTTATGGGCATAAGGGTGAGGCCTTTAGGCATGTTCAATGGGTAAGGGCGTCTGGGGGATTTTTCCCCGTTGCAACGCACGAGCATGTTTGCTAGTATTATATTAAAAGAAGGATTGTTTCTCCACTTTTTTCGTCCACAAAAAGCTTCGTACGTTTTTCCTTTTTTGATGTGGGGGGAAATAGCTTCGTATGTGCACTAGTAGAAAAGAGGGCTTTGGTCCAGGCCGGGTTAGCCCATTAGTCCCAGTCCAGTCCAGAACCGGGACTAATGGGGGCATTAGTCCCGGTTCGTGAGCCCAGGGGCCGACCGGGCCACGTGGGCCATTTGTCCCGATTCGTCTGGACCTTTTAGTCCCGGTTGGTGCCACGAACCGGGACTAATGCCTCAAACCCCATTAGTACCGGTTCGTGACACCAACCGGTACTAAAGGTTAGACCTTTAGTCCCGGTTCGAGCCACGAACCGGTACTAATGGGGTTTGAGGCATTAGTACCGGTTCATGGCACGAACCGATACTAAAGATCCCATGTGATATGTGGTCTAGTTGTTGGGAAAATTTACAAATATGAATTTCGACTTTATTTGCAAAATCTCTCCAGAATTTAGTAAAATGGGCATAACTTTTGCATACGAACTCGGATTAAAAAGTTTTTTATATGAAAAATCATCTACTCGACAAGTTACATCCAAATTTAACTGGGGGAACCCCGTTAAACATTTTCAAAATCCTCAAAAACCTAACAGAAAAAAGTTACGGGGCTTTTAAGATCTGGAGGCAAAAAAATTCATCAAATCAGGTCAAACTACTTATTCAAGAAGTATTAGTGTTACTAAATAATTGTTCAAGAATATTAGTGTTACTAAATAATTATTTCAGTTTTTTTGAATTTTGGTCATATCTGGTCAAACTTGTTGGGGAACGTAGCAGAAATTCAAAATTTTCCTACGAGTCACCAAGATCTATCTATGGAGAGACTACCAACGAGGAGAAGGAGAGTGCATCTACATACCCTTGTAGATCGCTAAGCGGAAGCGTTCAAGAGAACGGGGTTGAATGAGTCGTACTCGTCGTCATCCAAATCACCGGAGATCCTAGTGCCGAACGGACGGCACCTCCGCGTTCAACACACGTATAGCCCGGTGACGTCTCCTCCTTCTTGATCCAGCAAGAGGAGAGGAGAAGTTGAGGGAGAGCTCCGGCAGCACGACGGTGTGGTGATGGAGCTTGCAGTTCTTCGGCAGGGCTTCGCCAAGCACTACTACTACGGAGGAGGTGTTGGGGAGGGAGAGGGCTGCGCCGGGGGCAAGGGTGAAGCTCCCATGCACCTCCCCACTATAGATAGGGGTGGAGAGGGCTGGTTTCTTTCCCTCCAAGTCCATTGGGGCATTGGCAAAGGTGGGAGGAAAGAAATCCCATCATTTCCTTCCCCACCGATTGTTATCCCCCTTTTTTAGGGATCTTGATCTTATCCCTTCGGGATATGATCTTATTCCTTCTAAGGGGGAATCTTGGTGCGCCTTGACCAAGGGTGTGGGGCCTTGCCCCCACTACCCACGTTCATGTGGGTCCCCCCATGCTGGTGGGCCCCATTCCGAAACCTTCTAGAACCTTCCCGGTACAATACCGAAAAATCCCGAACATTTTTCGGTGGCCAAAATAGGACTTCCCATATATAAATCTTTACCTCCGGACCATTCCGGAACTCCTCGTGATGTCCGGGATCTCATCCGGGACTCCGAACAACATTCGGTAACTGTACACCAATTCCCATAACAACTCTAGCGTCACCGAACCTTAAGTGTGTAGACCCTACGGGTTCGGGAATCATGCAGACAAGACCGAGACAGCTCTCTGGCCAATAACCAACAACGGGATCTGGATACCCATGTTGGCTCCCACATGTTCCACGATGATCTCATCGGATGAACCACGATGTCAAGGATTCAAGCAATCCTGTATACAATTCCCTTTGTCTAGCGGTATTGTACTTGCCCAAGATTCGATCGTCGGTATCCCGATACCATGTTCAATCTCGTTACCGGCAAGTCTCTTTACTCGTTCCATAACAAATCATCCCGTGATCAACCCCTTGGTCACATTGTGCACATTATGATGATGTCCTACCGAGTGGGCCTAGAGATACCTCTCCATCAACCCGAGTGACAAATCCCAGTCTCGATTCGTGCCAACCCAACAGACACTTTCGGAGATACCTGTAGTGCACCTTTATAGCCACCCAGTTACGTTCTGACGTTTGGTACACCCAAAGCATTCCTACGGTATCCGGGAGTTGCACAATCTCATGGTCTAAGGAAAAGATACTTGACATTTAGAAAAGCTTTAGCATATGAACTACACGATCTTGTGCTAGGCTTAGGATTGGGTCTTGTCCATCACATCATTCTCCTAATGATGTGATCCCGTTATCAACGAATGTCCATGGTCAGGAAACCGTAACCATCTATTGATCAACGAGCTAGTCAATTAGAGGCTTTAGGGACATGGTGTTGTCTATGTACCCACACATGTATCTGAGTTTCCTATCAATACAATTATAACATGGATAATAAACAATTATCATGAACAAGGAAATATAATAATAATAACCAATTTATTATTGCCTCTAGGGCATATTTCCAACAGTCTCCCACTTGCACTAGAGTCAATAATCTAGTTCACATCGCCATGTGATTAACACTGACAGGTCACATCGCCATGTGACCAACATCCAAAGAGTTTACTAGTGTCACTAAACTAGTTCACATCACCATGTGATGAAGACTCAATGAGTTCTGGGGTTTGATCATATTTTGCTTGTGAGAGAGGTTTTAGTCAACGGGTCTGCAACATTCAGATCCGTATGTATTTCACAATTCTCTATGTCATATTGTAAATGCTGCTTCCACGCTCCACTTGGAGCTATTCCAAATGGTTGCTCCACTATACATATCCGGTTTGCTACTCAGAGCCATTCGGATAGGTGTTAAAGCTTGCATCGACGTAACCCTTTACGCCGAACTCTTTATCACCTCCATAATCGAGAAACATGTCCTTATTTACTCCAAGGACAATTTTGACCGCTGTCCAATGATCCATTCCTGGATCATTCTTGTACCCCTTGACTGACTCATGGCAAGGCACACTTCCGGTGCGGTACACAGCATAGCATACTATAGAGCCTACGTCTGAAGCATAGGGGACGACCTTTGTCCTTTCTCTCTCTTCTGCCGTGGTCGAGCTTTAACTCTTAACTTCATACCTTACAACTCAGGCAAGAACTCCTTCTTTGACTGATCCATCTTGAACACCTTCAAGATCATGTCAAGGTATGTGCTCATTTGAAAGTACCATTTAGCGTTTTTGATCTATCCTCATAGATCTTGATGCTTAATGTTCAAGCAGCTTAATCCAGGTTTTCTATTGAAAAACAACTTTCAAACAACCTTATGCTTTCCAGAAATTCTACATCATTTCCGATCAACAATATGTCAACAACATATACTCATCAGAAATGCTATAGTGCTCCCACTCACTTCTTTGGAAATACAAGTTTCTCATAAACTTTGTATTAAACCCAAAATCTTTGATCATCTCATCAAAGCGTATATTCCAACTCCGAGATGCTTACTCCAGTCCTTAGAAGGATTGCTGGAGCTCTGCATGCTTGTTAGCATCTTTCAGGATTGACAAAACCTTCTGGTTGTATCATATACAACCTTTCCTTAAGAAAACTGTCGAGGAAACAATGTTTTGACATCCTATCTGCAAGATTTCATAAATAATGCAGTAACTGCTAATCCAATTCCAACAGACTCTTAGCATCACTACGAGTGAGAAAGCCTCACCGTAGTCAACTCCTTGAACTCGTCGGAAAACATCTTTAATGACAAGTCGAGCTTTCTTAATGGTGATACTTACCATCATTGTCTGTCTTCCTTTTAAAGTCCATCTTTACCCAATGTCCTTACAACCATCAAGTATTTCTTCCAAAGTCATGGATCCTCTCTCAGATTTTATGGCCTCGAGCCATTCGTCGAAATCTGGGCCCACCATCGCTTTTCCATAGCTCGTAGGTTCATTTTTGTCTAGCAACATGACCTCCAAGACAGGATTATGTACCACTCTGAAGCAGTACACATCCTTGTCGACCTACGAGGTTTGGTAGTGACTTGATCCGAAGTTTCATGATCACTATCATAAGCTTCTACTTCAATTGGTGTAGGTGCCATAGGAACAACTTCCTGTGCCCTGCTACACACTAGTTGAAGTGATGGTTCAACAACCTCATCAAGTCTCCACCATCCTCCCACTCAATTCTTTCGAGAGAAACTTTTCCTTGAGAAAGGACCCGATTCAAGAAACAACCCCTATTGCTTTCGGATCTGAATTAGGAGGTATACCCAACTCTTTTGGGTGTCCTATGAATATGCATTTTATCCGCTTTGGGTTCGAGCTTATCAACCTGAAACTTTTTCACATAAGCGTCGCAGCCCCAAACTTTTAAGAAACGACAACTTAGGTTTCTCCAAACCATAGTTCAAATGGTGTCATCTCAACGGAATTACATGGTGCCCTATTTTAAAGTGAATGCGGTTGTCTCTAATGCCTAACCCATGAACGATGGTGGTAATTCGATAAGAGACATCATGGTACGCACCATATCCAATAGGGTGCAACTATGATGTTCGGACACACCATCACACTATGGTGTTCCAGGCGGTATTAATTGTGAAACAATTTCCACAATGTCTTTAATTGCGTGCCAAAGCTCGTAACTCAGATACTCATCTCTATGATCATATCATAGACATTTTATCCTCTTGTCACAATGATCTTCAACTTCACTCTGAAATTACTTGAACCATTCAATAGTTTAGACTTGTGTTTCATCAAGTAAATATACTCGACATCTGCTCGAATCATCTGTGAAGTAAGAACATAATGATATTCACTGCATGCCTCAGCACTCATTGGACTGCACACATCAAAATGTGTTACTTCCAACAAGTTGCTATCTTGTTCCATCTTACTGAAAACGAGGCTTTTCAGTCATCTTGCCCATGTGGTATGATTTGCATATCTCAAGTGATTCAAAATCAAGTGAGTCCAAACGATCCATTTGCATGGAGTTTCTTCATGCGTATACACCAATAGACATGGTTCGCATGTTTCAAACTTTTCAAAAACGAGTGAGTCCAAAAATCCATCAACATGGAGTTTCTTCATGCGTTTTATAGCAATATGACTTACATGGCAGTGCCACAAGTAAGTGGTACTATCATTACTATCTTATATCTTTTGGCATGAAAATGTGTATCACTACGATCGAGATTTAATAAACCATTCCTTTAGGTGCAAGACCATTGAAGGTATTATTCAAATAAATAGAGTAACCATTATTCTCCTTAAATGAATAACCGTATTGCGATAGACATAATCCAATCATGTCTATGCTCAACGCAAACACCAAATGACAATTATTCAGGTTTAATACTAATCTTGATGGTAGAGGGAGCGTGTGATGTTTGATCACATCAAACTTGGAAACACTTCCAACACATACCGTCAGCTCACCTTCAGCTAGTCTCCGTTTATTCCGTAGCTCTTTTATTTCGAGTTACTAACACTTAGCAACCGAACCGGTATCTTAATACCCTGGTGCTACTAGGAGTACTAGTAAAGTACACATTAACATAATGTATATCCAATATACTTCTATCGACCTTGCCAGCCTTCTCATCTACCAAGTATCTAGGGTAATTCCGCTCTATTGACTATTCCCCTTATCACAGAAGCACTTAGTTTCGGGTTTGGGTTCAACCTTGGGTTTCTTCACTAGAGCAGTAGCTGATTTGCCGTTTCATGAAGTATCCCTTCTTGCCCTTGCCCTTCTTGAAACTAGTGGTTTCACCAACCATCAACAATTGATGCTCCTTCTTGATTTCTACTTTCGCGGTGTCAAACATCGCGAATACCTCAAGGATCATCATATCTATCCCTGATATGTTATAGTTCATCACGAAGCTCTAGCAGCTTGGTGGCAATGACTTTGGAGAAAAATCACTATCTCATCTGGAAGATCAACTCCCACTCGATTCAAGTGATTGTTGCACTCAGACAATCTGAGCACAAGCTCAACGATTGAGCTTTTCTCCCTTAGTTTGCAGGCTAAGAAAATCGTCGGAGGCTTTATACCTCTTGACGTGGGCACGAGCCGAAATCCCAATTTCAGCCCTCAAAACATCTCATATGTTCCGCGACGTTTCGAAAAACATCTTTGGTGCCTCAACTCTAAACCGTTTAACTGAACTATCACGTAGTTATCAAAACATATATGTCTGATGTTCGCAACATCCACAAACGACGTTTGGGGTTCAGCACACTGAGCGGTGCATTAAGGACATGAGCTTTCTACTGTCCGCATAATCGCTACTGTCAACTTTCAACTATATTTTCTCTAGGAACATATCTAAACAGTGGAACTAAAGCGCGAGCTTACGACATAATTTGCAAAGATCTTTTGACTATGTTCAGGATAATTAAGTTCATCTTATGAACTCCCACTCAGATAGACATCCCTCTAGTCATCTAAGTGATTACATGATCCGAGTCAACTAGGCCGTGTCCGATCATTACGTGAGACGGACTAGTCATCATCGGTGAACATCTTCATGTTGATCGTATCTACTATACGACTCATGCTCGACCTTTCGGTCTCTTGTGTTCCGAGGCCATGTCTGTACATGCTAGGCTCGTCAAGTCAACCTAAGTGTTTCGCGTGTGTAAATCTGGCTTACACCCGTTGTATGTGAACGTAAGAATCTATCACACCCGATCATCACGTGGTGCTTCGAAACGACGAACTTTCGCAACGGTGCACAGTTAGGGGGAACACTTTCTTGAAATTTTAATGAGGGATCATCTTATTTACTACCGTCGTTCTAAGCAAATAAGATGCATAAACATGATAAACATCACATGCAATCAAATAGTGACATGATATGGCCAATATTATTTTGCTCCTTTTGATCTCCATCTTCGGGGCTCCATGATCATCATCGTCACCGGCAATGACACCATGATCTCCATCATCATGATCTCCATCATCGTGTCTTCATGAAGTTGTCTCGCCAACTATTACTTCTACTACTATGGCTACCAGTTAGCAATAAAGTAAAGTAATTACATGGCGTTGTTTAATGACACGCAGGTCATACAATAAATTAAGACAACTCCTATGGCTCCTGCCGGTTGTCATACTCATCGACATGCCAGTCGTGATTCCTATTACAAGAACATGATCAATCTCATACATCACATATCATTCATCACATTCTTCTTGGCCATATCACATCACATAGCATACCCTGCAAAAACAAGTTAGACGTCCTCTAATTGTTGTTTGCATGTTTTACGTGGCTGCTATGGGTTTCTAGCAAGAACGTTTCTTACCTATGAAAAACCACAACGTGATATGCCAATTGCTATTTACCCTTCGTAAGGACCCTTTTCATCGAATCCGTTCCGACTAAAGTGGGAGAGACTGGCACCCGCTAGCCACCTTATGCACCAAGTGCATGTCAGTCGGTGGAACCTGTCTCACGTAAGAGTACGTGTAAGGTCGGTCCGGGCCGCTTCATCCCACAATACCGTCGAAACAAGATTGGACTAGTAACGGTAAGCATATTGAACAAAATCAACACCCACAACTACTTTGTGTTCTACTCATGCAAAGAATCTACGCAATAGACCTAGCTCTGATACCACTGTTGGGGAACGTAGCAGAAATTCAAAATTTTCCTACGAGTCACCAAGATCTATCTATGGAGAGACTAGCAACGAGGAGAAGGAGAGTGCATCTACATACCCTTGTAGATCGCTAAGTGGAAGCGTTCAAGAGAACGGGGTTGAAGGAGTCGTACTCGTCGTGATCCCAATCACCGGAGATCCTAGCGCCGAACGGACGGCACCTCCGCGTTCAACACACGTACAGCCGGTGACGTCTCCTCCTTCTTGAACCAGCAAGGGGAGAGGAGAAGTTGAGGGAGAGCTCCGGCAACACAACAGCGTGGTGGTGGAGCTTGCAGTTCTCCGGCAGGGCTTCGCCAAGCACTACTACTACGGAGGAGGTGTTGGGAAGGGAGAGGGCTGCGCCAGGGGCAAGGGTGAAGCTCCCATGCGCCTCCCCACTATAGATAGGGGTGGAAGGGGCTGGTTTCTTGCCCTCCAAGTCCATTGGGGCATTGGCAAAGGTGGGAGGAAAGAAATCCCATCATTTCCTTCCCCACCGATTGTTATCCCCCTTTTTAGGGATCTTGATCTTATCCCTTCGGGATATGATCTTATTCCTTCTAAGGGGGAATCTTGGTGCGCCTTGACCAAGGGTGTGGGGCCTTGCCCCCACTACCCACGTTCATGTGGGTCCCCCCATGCTGGTGGGCCCCACTCCGGAACCTTCTAGAACCTTCCCGGTACAATACCGAAAAATCCCGAACATTTTTCGGTGGCCAAAATAGGACTTCCCATATATAAATCTTTACCTCCGGACCATTCCGGAACTCCTCGTGACGTCCGGGATCTCATCTGGGACTCCGAACAACATTCGGTAACTGCACATCAATTCCCATAACAACTCTAGCGTCACCGAACCTTAAGTGTGTAGACCCTACGGGTTCGGGAATCATGCAGACATGACCGAGACAGCTCTCTGGTCAATAACCAACAACGGGATCTGGATACCCATGTTGGCTCCCACATGTTCCACGATGATCTCATCGGATGAACCACGATGTCAAGGATTCAAGCAATCCCGTATACAATTCCCTTTGTCTAGCGGTATTGTACTTGCCCGAGATTCGATCGTCGATATCCCGATACCTTGTTCAATCTCGTTACCGGCAAGTCTCTTTACTCGTTCCATAACACATCATCCCATGATCAACCCCTTGGTCACATTGTGCACATTATGATGATGACCTACCGAGTGGGCCCAGAGATACCTCTCCGTCAACCGGAGTGACAAATCCCAGTCTCGATTCGTGCCAACCCAACAGACACTTTCGGAGATACCTGTAGTGAACCTTTATAGCCACCCAGTTACGTTGTGATGTTTGGTACACCCAAAGCATTCCTACGGTATCCGGGAGTTGCACAATCTCATGGTCTAAGGAAAAGATACTTGACATTTAGAAAAGCTTTAGCATATGAACTACATGATCTTGTGCTAGGCTTAGGATCGGGTCTTGTCCATCACATCATTCTCCTAATGATGTGATCCCGTTATCAACGACATCCAATGTCCATGGTCAGGAAACCGTAACCATCTATTGATCAACGAGCTAGTCAATTAGAGGCTTACTAGGGACATGGTGTTGTCTATGTACCCACACATGTATCTGAGTTTTCTATCAATACAATTATAGCATGGATAATAAACGATTATCATGAACAAGGAAATATAATAATAATAACCAATTTATTATTGCCTCTAGGGCATATTTCCAACAAAACTATGGTCAAATTATGGTCAAACTGTCAAACAATGGTCAAACTAATTATTCAAGAAATATTACTGTTACTAAATATTAGTGTTATTTTTTAGAACAATAGTTTCAAACTCAAACAGTGAAATGTGTGACTTCATGCTCAAGCTAAATTCCTGAGGTTAATAGGATTGACATCTTACTATTGTCAGGAAAACAACAAGTGCAGACTTAGAAATGAGGGAGAATAGAACCCGGAAGTTAGGCGTGCTCAGGCTGGAGTAGTGAGAGGATGGGTGACCGTCCGGGAAGAAGTTAGATGATGAGGGGTGATTAGAGGTTAAATTAAGCAGTGATGAGGGGTGATTAGAGATGAGAGGTTAAAATAATTCAGAAATTTGAAAATCAAAAAAAAATTCCAAAAAAAATTTTATTTAAAAAAAAATCATAAAAATTCCTTTAGTACCGGTTGGTGTTACCAACCGGGACTAAAGGTGGACCTCCAGGCAGCGGCCACGTGGATAGCCTTTAGTCCCGGTTCGTGTAAGAACCGGGACTAAAGGGGGAGGCTTTAGTAACGACCCTTTAGTCCCGGTTCCACGAACCGGGACTAAAGTCCCTTATGAACCGGGACTAAAAGCCCTTTTTCTACTAGTGGTGGTTTGCTCCCCTCAGTCTGTTCGTGCCACTCGCCTAGGTCAAGTCAGCTTTTGGCCCATAGCGAAAAAACCTTATGGCCCGTCAAAAGCCAGAGCACGGGGCGTGATCTTAAAGGGCCGGCCCATTTAGTGGCACCATGCGAGGAGAAAATCAATCAAAAAATGTGCACCTCAATGGATTCAAACTCGCAATACCTCGAAGGAGACACAGTGTCCCTTACAACTTGAGCTGCTGCCTGTGAGCCATTAATATGCAGCGCGAACATTTATGAACTATTGGCAGCGGCAATTTTTTTAAAATAAAAGAAATCAACCATTTGTTGTAAAAATGTAAACATTTTTATTACAAAATGCGAATAATGTTTAAAATAATGAAGAAGTTTTTAAATTAAAAAATAATTTAAAACGAGAACTATTTTTTTGAAAAGTGATGAAAATTGAAAACCATGATATTTTTAAAAGATGAATCATTTTCGAGAAAGTTAATAAAATTGTAAAAATGAAGAATTTTCTAAAACGTGCATTGTTTTTAAAAAAGTGAAGAACATTTTGAAAACATGAACAAAATATTGTGATCAAATTTTGATTCCTGAACAATTTTTCTCCAACTATGAACAATTTTTAGAAAAGTGAATTTATTGTATGGTGAACAAAATTTCTGAGAAATTGTGAACGAAGTTTGATTCGCGAACAATTTTTTCTAACTATAATATTTTTTTAGAGAAGTATTTACTGTATGGTGAATATGTTTTTTGAACGGTGAATATTTGTTTACACAGCGAACATTTTTCAATTTATGAGCAACATTTTTATGCATAGTGGACAATTTTGTAATGTAGGGTGAACATTTGCCGAACATTACTGAAACGTGTTTTTTTTAAACGTGAACACGTTTTTAAAATGTTTTTTTTGGAATTTTCGACAATTTTTTAATGTTTAACGAATTATGAAAAATGTGAACAACTTTTGAAAATTTTGGATTTATGAGAAAAACAAAAAGAAATAGGAAAAAATGAAAAGAAAAGGAAGAAATAAGAAAGAACATAAAAAGAAAAAAGGAATTGAAAAAGATGAAGAAAACCAGAAAACCGAGTAATGGAAAAAATCTAGAGAAAACCTGTCCAAGGAACCTTCTAGAAGGTTCCAAAACCGGTGGCTCTTTGAAGTGGGTCGGCCCGTGGCATTGTCGCTTACTCCGCTTTAGCGATGCCCCAGCTCCTTGACATACGCGGGCATCAAATAGGATCCCGTCAAACGGATCTCTTCGTTTGTACCTCGGTAATCAATTGAGCCCGCGAAAAGATTCTCAAAAATATAAAAAACAAACTGGGCCAGCAAACTCCTTTGCACAAAATATAAGTTGCATATAGGATTTAAACATTACAAAATTCCTATACTACTTAGAGAAAGGGATTTCTCTCAAAAAAAAACTTAGAGAAAGGGGTAAGGTACATGTCCAGCAAACAAATCGATCTTCGATTTATGTTTCCCCCGACTCGCCCGGTTTGTTTAAGGAGTCCAATGGAGGGATCGATCTATTCCTAGCTGCTTACATATTTCCAAAAATGGCGCGCCAGCCGCCGCACAATGACGAAAGGCCGTACCACTTCGCCACTCAAGGCATCGACACCAAAGCAACCGTCACAATCCAACCATCCATCGTAAAGGCGTGGATATCACGCGTGTGGACCAACTTCCTCCGGGACGCCGAGAGGAAGCTCGTCGGCCTAGACACCGAGTTCACCAACGCCGCCTTCGGGAAGAGGCAGAAGGACCTACCAAAGGAGCAGAGGCAGCGCGCTGCCGTGCTCCAGCTCTGCATCACCAACGAGTGCCTGGTGTACCACATCGTGCACGCGAGGCACGTGCCGGCAATGCTGAGGAGGTTTCTGGCCGACAAGGACATCGTCTTCTGCGGAGCCTGGATCAAGCAGGACCGGGAGATGTTGGGCTACTACGGCTGAACATCGCGTGTTCCATGGACCTGCAGGAGCGCGTCGAGATTCTGAAGAACATCTGCACCAAGCCTACACCATCGTTGATTGATTTGGCAAACTACTTGCTGGGAACGAAGCTCAGCAAAGACGGGGAGTGCGAGAAGTTGAGGAGGTCGGGATGGGGTGTGTTCCCGTTGACCCTTGAGCGGATCAGATATGCGGCGGTTGATGCTCATCTGAGCTTCGAGGTCGCTAGGAGCCACTTTCGGTCTGGTTGCTATGATCTCCCTGGCGACCGCCTCAATTTAGCGTGATTACATGAAGTAGCAGACTTCGATTTATTTTAGTATGTAATGTGTCTTCTGTTATAATCATCATGTGTGTTTTGTTTCCCCTATGATTCTAACATTCAGTGTTAGTATGTGTTTTAGTTGTTCGGCCAACTCTTGGTGTGATACCTTTGTGAATTTACTAGTTAACCGCGTGAGCGTTGCTACTGTGCAAAACCACAACTACAAATGCACTGATACAAAATTTATTGTCTAATAAATGTTTTTGTTGTGTGGACAACCTTTGTGGCTTCCTAATGTCTCGTGACAAAATCTAGTGCATTCCACTCACTTCGTACAACTCCAACAGCCATTGCACATAATTTCGATGTTGTTCATCACCACTACACGCTCCTCCTCAACCCTTGATTTGGCTTTGTCACTCTTTCCATTCCGTGTTGCTCTGTTGTCACATGGCCGGCTGCCTTGTTTAGCTCCAGTGAATATTAGATGTGGCTTCGTTGTCATCTGTGATTGATGGTGGTGCTTTTATTGAGCAATTGTGCTTTTCGATGGAAATTGCAGAAAAACATGATAATTACTGAGTTTTTTTCTGCCAAAAAACTTCAGATATACTTATCTTCAATCATGACAGTTGAATGAACACCAGAAATAATAAAAAGTGCATCCAGTTTCGTAGACCACCTAGCGATGACTACAAGCACTAAAGCGAGCCGAGCGCCGCCGTCATTGCTCCTCCCTCGCCGAAGCCGGGGAAAACTTGTTGTAGTAGACATTTGGAGATTCGTCGTGCTAAAGCCCCATAGGATCCAACCTGAATACACATGAACGTAGACGAACTACAATCATATCCGAGAAAATCCACCAAAACAGATCCTCCGGAGGCACCCTCCACCTGCCCATTGATGATGCTAGACACATCATCGAAACAAGGGCTAGGCGGGGAGAATTTTATTCCATCTTCAAGGAGCCGCTGCCATCTCGTCTTCCCGAGCAGGACACAAACCCTAACAAAACACTGAAAACAGAGCCCTCCCGCCGGCAAGGGCCAAGATCCACCGCGTCTCCATGGTCCTATGGCCACCGGAGACGAGGCAGACCGTTGGCGGCGCCGGTGGGAGGCAGGGAAACCCTAGACTTGAATGAGTGAGTTAATTAACCAAAGAACAGGTGTTGGACATCGGATAGTTTGGCACGAAGAGGGTTGCCGCACCAGGATAGGTGCCCCATGTGTGATCAACAAGAGGAGTCGATCGACCACCTCCTACTCCTGGACGAGGTATCCTGGCCGAGGCATCAACCTGGGTGAGCAACAAGTAGTTCGCATACTGTGGAGTTGGCATGACCTCCATTGTAAAACTTATTTTGGGGCTCT
>NC_041385.1:850472164-850484072 GCF_002162155.2 Triticum dicoccoides | reverse complement strand
CACACTCGTTCGTATTCGAAAAGAAAGCAGCCCAAAAAACATGGTTTACTCAGAAATAAAAGAAAGTCACCAAAATTACCTTCAAACAAACAATACACACATTTTAACTGGCAATAATGTGAATTCTTTCATGCCGTTGCACGTGCAAGATATGAAAAAAATCCACAGTCAGCATTCTTACGCAACAGTATCCCTGGACATAAATACTTCTTGACATCACAATTTTCACATTTAATGATGCAATATAGCTGATAGTGGCCTCAAAGAACAGAAATACTCTTCATTGTAAAGGCCAGCTCGATCAATCTCCTTGATTACATGTCGAAGCTGCCGTGGCCTTGCTGAGCATGAGTATGAGTATGATGTATGGCTAACATTGGCATGTGTGGCATGTCCTCTCACCAAAGGGGCTGGCCGAGGGGTCAACGGGGCTAATGGTGGTAAAAGTGGAACTTGATCCTTACTCGTGGCAACGACACAGTACACGTGACGGCAGGTTTATTTGAGCAAGGGATCAGCTTCTTTCTTGTGTTACAATTAATATGTTTGCACTCTAGTCCATATTGTGTGCATCTATGGCGGCACGAGATCGAATTCTCCTGCCTCTGATTCCTCTGTGGCCACCACGCAACTCGCGACAGCCACCTGGAAACTTCCCACACCGCTGAAGACCCTGTGTGCCACCACCGCTGAGAAGGGCCTCCATGACCCTTGCCATTGCGGCGCCACGGCCTAACGGCGTTGTCCTGCACTGGCACCCCCACCCCCACGTGAGGAGACGAGATGCCCCGCCACTTGGTGGGCTTCGCCCTCTAGCTGCGGCGAGGGAGGATGGACGGGAATGGGAAGCTACTTGCAGCGGCGGCTGCTAGGGTTCCCTGTCACCCACGGGAAGGAGGACAAGGGAAGGGAGTAGTAGATGATGCATGTAGATATATAGCTAGCTAGGTAGGTTGATGCATGCATGCATGTACTCCCTCTGCTCCTAAATATTTGTCTTTCTAGACATTTCAAATGAACTACCACATTCGGATGTATGTAGAGATATTTTAGAATGTAGATTCACTCATTTTGCTTCGTATATAGTCATTTGTTGAAATCTTTAGAAAAACAAATATTTAGGAACGGAGGGAATAGTTAGGACGGTGTAGATGACACATGCAGATATATAACGTGGAAGGAGTGAACTTTGTACGTACCTGACGTAGTCACGTGTGCAGCTAAGTCACGCCACTGTTCTGCTGACTGGAATACCATTGTTCTTCTAAATCATCTAAGAAATCACAGGTTTGTTTGTGTTAACCTATTTTTTTTTAAAAAATGCATTGGGTTAACTTGGAGACCTCGTTTGCTTGCGGGTGCCGATGGCGGTGGAGGTGATTTCCTCCCGCGTGACGGCGGACTCTGCCGCTCCTTGTTCCCGGTTGCTTCCTCTCAATCCATCGGTCCCGCTTCGATCCCCATGGAGAGATGGCGGAGGTGGCTCCAAGACCGTGTTGGCGCATGTTGAACGGGCGACGAGTTTGGTGGAGCGTGATGGATCGGTCGGGGCAGGCCCGTCCAGGGGGCTGTGCGAGCAGTGCGACCGCACCGGGCCCCCAAATCCCAAGGACCCTCAATTTTGGGCCAACGTTGTATATTTTTTATCAGGCTATTTCATTTCTTTGCTCTGTTTTGGGCCTGCGGCCTGGTCTGACCGCCCAAGCGCTTCCTCTCAATCGATGGATCGTACGCCCCGAGCCTCTTCCCAACCCCCTCTCGGTCAGCCTTCTGCCCAACTATTCTTTCCAGCCTTCCTGAATTCGCCTAACAAATTCGAGCAGAAACGAGCCCCAGCAAGGTCCAACATAGCCAGGAAAAGCACAAGGCAGCCGCTGCTAGCCGGCGGTCAAGCGTTCGGGCTTAGGCCAGATTGATTTGGAGATTTATTTGATGAATCACCGACCAGTCCATGTCCATCAGGTGGCCACAAGACCAAGAAGTATTATTTAGGACATTTTTCATGTTCAATAATTTAATGATTAATGGGTATACTGTATATGTGCATCAGTTCTTAAGTAATAAGTTACTTAATAAACCGTTCTATGTTTATTGCTTCATCGATGTATTCTTTATAGAAGATAGTTGGTGTATTTGATACCACAATGTTGTACAAAATACCGCATATTTAAAGGTAATGGCTTAAACGAGTGTGTTCTTTAGTTGTATATAAATATTTTAGTTACAAGAATTTTTAAAATTTTAGGACTTCATTTTGCATTTCCCACCGGGGCCCGAATTTCTGGAGACGGCCCTGGGTCGGGGTCGTGGATGTGTGGTGGACAGAAGAAATCCATGTTGGCTTGGCCGGCACCGACGCAGCGACGCCCGTGGGCGCCATCGTTCCTTCCTAAAGGGCGTCGGGGATCCCCCTCGCGTACCAGGATAAACCCTAGGACCTGTCCGGGCAGCAGCGTCACATTCCTTCTTAAGGTGTTGCTTGGTATGCGTGGGTCCGCTGCGCTACGAGTGTGGTTGATGTCTTTGGAGGGCCCATCGGTTGCGGATCATCGTTGTTTTTGATGATCCGACTCTGTTGTCATTCATTTCTTTTGTGTTTTCTCTTTCGCTTCTTTTGGGCGTGACTTAGCCTGGACGGCACGAGCGGGCTTTCCGGCCCGCTCGTGGCCCGTTTAGGACCGGCCCGTACGGTCCAGGCCCGATAGAAAAGTGTGCCGGTCAGAGCCCAGAAAAGCAGACCGAAAAAAGTTCGGTCCGGTCCGGTTTCTAACCGGGCCGACCGAGCGGACCGATGGCGCAAGGCCCAGCCCATCTAATGTAACAGATCGATCGAGGCCCTGCCGAGCACCCCTTCCCCTCGTTCCATCCCCTCCCTCGCTCGATTCCCCCCCTCCTCACAAATGGAGGCGCCTCCTCCTCTGCTCTATCCCTAACCCTAACCCAAGGCGATGGTGCCGTTGCCCGCGGCTCTCCCTTCACCGACGGCGCCATCTCTTCCGAGTCCGAGCTGGAGGAGCACATCTACGTCGGGGAGGCAGCAAGGCCAGCACGCCGTCGGTCCGTCCTTACCTGGTTCCTCACCAAGCGCCACGAAGAGGAAAAGGTATGTGTCCCTAACCTGTAACCCTCGGCCCTCGCCAAACTGAGATGATTCAGAGAAACTTAGATAGGAGATCTGGAGATGTAGTGTTTGGTCCGGAGATAATGGTGATTGGTGAAGGAGAAGGGGAATGAGAGGGGAATTATGTGTTGCTGGTGTTCATTTGCACTCAAAGGGGATCACTAGCGGCATTCTCGAACCTGCGGATGCTGGTGTGACCACTCAAAGGGTGATTATGTCTGCTTCCAGCACATTATCCTCTCCATCCCAGATTAGGAGAAGGTTGCTGAGGTTTGCTTTGATAAAGGAATGACTGCTCCTGCACCCAGTTCGAGCTAATTAAAGGGACGTGTCAAAAATAGTCACCCTCTCGAACTCTAGCAAAAAAAATGCAAGCACGACACAGTGACGAGATATATTTTTCAGCTAAATTCTTAGACACCAGCAGCCGCAGGTTCGAGAATGCCGCTAGTGATCCCCTGGTGCTGCTGTTTTTTTTAGATAATGGTCAGGATTCAGGAGATAATTATGTTCATTTGCACTACTAGTAGATGATTTTCTATGCTACAAAAGCCTGTTCCTGTTCATTTTTGTATGATGCAACCTGATTTTGTGCGTATTTTGTTCATACTCGTTCCCTGTGATGGCGAGTAGATGAGTTCTGTACAGATCGTAACGATGTCTACATGATCCTGTCCACAGCTTATTTGTGATCTGTTACTGTTAGTACAGTAAAGGCTGCATGTTGTCCACTTCTCGAATGGTTTAGTTGTTGGTGACATGTGTACCATGGTCTGAGTTATTTGCTGTTTTTTGTAACCTGATAATCTGAGTTATGTGCTGTTTTTTGTAGATAATGGTGAAGGAGAAGGGGAATGAGAAGGGAAAGGGTGCTGGTAAGGATAATGCGAAAGGGTGCTGGTATGTTTGCCATCTTTTCCTTACCTTTTCTTTATCTCTTTTTTGGTCTTGTTGTATGTGATGTGAGCATTTGTCTAACTTCCACACTTGTAGCCGAGGGATGAGAATGAAGAGGATGATGTTGAGAACATCAAGTTACCCACTGTGGTGGAGGAGATCAACGATTGATAACTATTCTTCCTACATGTTTCACTTGTCATACAATACCAAATATTATTTATGTGAATGTTGCTTATCTTACTTGTAGACATTCATCATGTGGATGTTGATCTTGCTATTTTGGAGATGAATGTCAAAGTGATCTTTCTCATGTGAAGGCTACTTTTGCATTTCTGTTATGTTGAAACCTTTCAAGTCATGAACTATGAATTGTCACTGCTAGCTTGGAGATGAACCTCTCATTTGTGTTATGTTCAACTTGTCAATTGCCATGGACTTGGAATTGTTAGAGCAAGTTTGTAATCATGTCATTCAATGATGATAAGACCTTATGTTTGTGGATGTGATATTGTGCTTAACCTGATTTAGTTATTCTTGCTGTCCAAATTTAGTCATGTGCTTGCTGTCCAATTAGTTGTTTGTGGATGTGATATTCCTGCTGTTTCGGTCCAAAATTATGTGAAGAAACTTATCTAAAAACTGTACTGATCAATGTTTGTGCATGTGATTTTTGTGATATTGTTCCTCTCAAAATCATTTGTTTTGATGTCCAAAATACAAATAAAATCCTGTCCAAATTTAGTTATGACATACTAGTCATTATACAGAAACAGAGCACTCACTAAATTTGGACAGTCTAAATTGTGGCAAGAAAGCGCAACAGGGCACTGCTAAATAATGGCCAAAACGCTTAATAGAGCACTCCCAGGGACAGCTACAGTCTAAATATGTCAAAACAGCCTAAACAGTGGCCAACAAAGCATTCCCAGGCTGTTAAACAGAGTCCCAGCCATCGGTCCCGTTCGGTCCAGTCGAGCTGACCGAGCTTTGCTCCTCTCGGTCCGGTCCTGGAAAATTGGCTTGCTGGCCACCTCGGTCCGGTCCGGACCGGACCGAGCTTTGCTCCTCTTGGTCCGGTCTTGGAAAATTGGCTTGCTGGCCACCTCGGTCCGGTCCGGACCGGACCGGCCGCGGCCGGTCCAAAGGCTGGCTCGGTCAAAGCCCGGACCGGACCGGACCGCGTCCACCTAAGGCGTGACTGTGCTGCTGCGGTCGGTTACTTTGGAATACAAAGTGGGGGAATCCCTTTTTCGGCTAACTCGTTTGTTGTTTGCTGTTTGATGATGTATGTCCCGCCAGCGTTGGTTGCCGTAAAGTATGCGATACCGATACGGCCGGTATCCCCTGAGACCTTTGATCTAGGATTACGGACATCACGACGACTTCCAGTTCCAAGCATATACAGTATGTTTCGAAACCCAAAGTCCCAAACCCTACGCTGACGACTCGAGGTTCCTCCTCAGATCAGATCGTCCCGCCCCGCCGATAATCTGCAGGCGAGAAGCTTGTTCCACATCCAAACCCTAGATCGCCTCGGGCGCCGCCAGAGGGGTTTAGGGTTAGGGGGAAAAACTCCTACACGTCGCCACCTCGTTTGTTTTCCTGTTTGAGGTATGTGCCGCCCTTGTTAGTTGCCGTAAAGTATGCGATAGCGATACGGATACGGTCCGTATCGTGAGTTCGTGACGACTTCCAGTTCCAAGCATATGGTATGTTTCGAAACCCAAACCCTACGCAGACTACTACTCGAGGATCGTCCTCAGATCAGATCGTCGAAACGAAAGATACGGCGGCGCGCGGCCATGGTGGCCTCGCTCCCGCACGACCTCGTCCTCGACATCCTGCTCCGCGTGGACGACGCGGCCGCGCTCTTCCGATGCGCCGCGGCCTGCAGGCAGTGGCGCGGCCTCGTCGCCGACCCCGCCATGCTCCGCCGACGGTGGCCGGAGGACGCGCGCCCCTCCCTCGCCGGCTTCTTCATCAAGAACCGGGCCCGTGATCAAGAGGCCAAGGTGCTCGTCCCGACGCCACGGTCGCCGCTGGGCCGCCGTTGCCGCAGCCTCCGCTCCTTCGTGCCAACCGTGCCGGACCGCGCGGTGCCGCTGGCCTCGCGCCGCGGGCTGCTCCTCGTGCGCCTCGTCCCACCCCGCGAGGCGGACCTTGACCAGACGGTCCTCCGTCTGGCCGTGTGCAACCTGCTCCTCGGCACGTGCCACCAACTCCCTCCTCTAATGCACACCACCTCTGTCGGGTACCGTGACTATGGATGCTACTGTTGTGCCGTTCTATCCGGTGACGACTGTCGCTCCGGCGAACAGCCGCCGGGCAACTCACCCTTCTACAAAGTGGTAATCATCACAGCCGGCCATGAGGTACACTGGACTATGTTTGATATCCACACCTTCTCGACTGTGAAACCGAGCTGGAGTACAACGCGCTCCCATGAAATTATGTGGGGCAATACCCTCGGATCATTCTGTCAAACCGACGCCGTCGTCTGCCACGGCGTTGCGTACTGGCTATTTCGTGATGACAGAGAAGGGTGTTTCCATCTCGTTAAACTGATGATTGGCCAGGACGACTATCTCACATTGACGTGGCTCCCGGTCGAGATGTTGCCTGACCGAGATCACCGCCCGTGCCTTCGCTTGAACAGCGATGACACGCTCTCGGTGCTACAGATGCAAGAGACAGGTTTCCAGCTACAAATATGTAGACAAGAGAGACAAGAGAGTTTCTATGGTAGCTCACAATGGCTCCACCCTCAGACGATCGAGCTGATACACCCATACTGGAAGAAGACGGCCCAAGGAAAAGACACACTTTCCATACTGGGAGAGAAGTGTGGCAAATTGCTTGTCATGGATGGGCGCGGGCGCGTGTACGCCGCCGACCTCGAGACCGGAGCAATGAAGGAGGTGGCTGACGGGCCTTACGCACGCCCCAACAGCCCTCTCGATGCCGTGCTCTTAGAGATGGACTGGCCGGCGTTCTTCGTTTCACGTCTTGGTACTGACAGGTATAGCTACCCATGATTATACATATGTCTTTCTTTCCTTTTTTTTTCTTATCATGGTTGATTGATATATGGGTGTTGCTTGTGTTTTTTTTTATTTTGTTGGTGAATCCTTGACTAACACTCTCATCTCCCAGTGGAGGGGAAGCTGCAAGAAGAAGAAGGCGAAAGGGAAAAGGCGGTAGGAAGAATCGCAGCCATGCCTAGGCAGCAAATAGAGGAATTAATATTAGGTTGTGTGTGTTTTGTTGGTGGCAAGTGGCTATTTCGGTTTTCAAAGTCTTGTATGGTGAGAATGTTTGCATGTGTCCTTGTTCTTTACTACACTAGACTAGTAGAACGACCGTGTCGTTGCGACGGATTTTTGAAAAAAAATAGATGGTACTCGTCAAACTAATATAACTAATAATAATGTTGTCTCAGCTAATACATTTTTTTGACAATCAGCTAACACACATCATACTATCAAACACAATAATGTTAGAGCATCTATATCCGGTCCCCTCAAATCCTCCTCAAATGTCCGCGGGCGCGACCGATCACTGACTGGACAGGAGAGAGAAGGAAAAAAGGAGACCCAACTGGACCCCTCATATCATCCCTAAACGTCTACACTGTTCATGGACCATCATATTGACACCAAATATGGGAAGGATATGAGGGCCCACGAACACGTCCGATTAGCCCGTTGTGTAGAATGCGGCTTACTCTGAACCACCTTTTTCTTTCTCTCTCTCTCTTCATATCCACCAATCACATGCAGGTGACCAGATATATAAGGAAGAAAATGAGGAGCATGGTTGCATGCATGCACAAAATAGAGGCTCAAAACGGACACACACATCACACATCTTGCTATAGATGCTCTTATTAAGGGCATGACACTGCTCTGCTCTCCCTCCTCTCTGGACAGGAGGCAATCCCTCAAGATCCAAATCAGGTGGAGGCGGGTTTGGAAAGGAATATTGGGCTGACAGTGGGAAGGAGATCGGGAATGGAAGGGAATATAGCAAAATAAAGATTGAGAGACTAATTAGATGGATTATTATATGTTCCATGAATGTGTCATGTCCAACCAACACGTTTATTCCATTTTTCTATCATTTTTCTATATGGTGACCAAGATGATTTTTGTTTAACGGTACCACATATTCTTTACATCACCCTCAAGTGAAAAATGGTATCTTCATTCGTCATTTATCTTCTTTTGCGCTTGGTTTTTCATTATTCTTGTCAAACAAGACTTGCCTTGCTATATACCCTTCCATATTCTCGCCAAGTGAATAGTTATGATACCTTATCATAAGGTAAGTTGACCCTTTCCTCCAATTCGAATTGGAAACGCCCGTGGGAATATATTTGCCTACCAGAAACGTCAAACTAATTAAGTAGAAAAATACCATAACATATTTGAAGGCATATTAACAAGGTGCAAGACCCCCCTTGACTAAGTAGAGAATTACTTGCTAGGCTCAAATAACAAAAAGCATAACTTCTCCCTCAGTTCCAAGTTAATTGAAATCCAAAGCAAAACAAAAATATGTATAATGTCCAGCTTTTCTACTTAAGACCTATATATGCTGACAAAGAAAATATCATTCTTTGCGCTCTTTTTATTACATCTAGAATTTGTAGGCAAAATATGACTATTGTAATACAAACAAACTATATATTGAAACACTAAAATACAGGAGAGTAGTAAGGCATTGGTGCAGTTAAGTGTTTGAGTCACAAATTGACCGCAATCACCAAGGATCTCATAATATAAGTTAGCAAATAAGAATGTGAATCAAAGGCAAATATATGACCATTACCAAGAAACAGTGTTACCGCTTGAACATTTGCTACATAAATGTAACAAAAAATAAAAATAAAAAATAACCCTTTTTAGCATGGGTACATTGCCCATGGTATGATTTTACTATTATTTGTATGATGGTTTAAAGAAGCATCAGTAACTCGTTTATTTGCATGCCAGTACAAAGAAAACCTTCATACATCATTTTTTCACTAAGGCAGTCATCACTCATCACACCATTGAAAAGGGCGAGATATGTCATAAACCAATATAGGGAAAACAAATCTCCATAGTTAGAGCATAAAAGGTTGAGTAATGAAATGGTAACACAAAGTAAAGTTGATAGGTATACATTACAAATCTACGTGGCAATCATGGGAGCGTAAACTCAAGGTAAACACCATGGTTGTCCTTGCAGATTCGGTTATCCAGATATGATGAGTTTATGTTCTGTGTCAAACCTTTTTTGTTGGTTTGATTCTTTGTGGAGGTGAAATCTTTCATCGACACTATGGTGAAGATATAGTGATTCGACGACCAACACTTCTAAAGGATCATCCCCGGCCCAAGAACGTTCATCGATCAAGGCTTCCCATCTTTTTAAATGGGAGACTCAAGACACTTTCAAAAATCATTATTGATAATGTTCGTGCGGATGAAAGAGTGACAACAACGTTGCTCCAGTCTAATTGCAGTCTCTTCACCGAAGTCTTTGGAGTATTTCTTTGAGCAGAGATTGATACCGCGAAGAAGATGTTTACAAGTTATTTCATTTTAATTCTTAGTGATAGGAGTTACAGTATATTTTCTTGGATCTTAGATCCAAATCAGTGTACCTTTAATTTTTATAAGTATCAATAAATTTACAGGTGTTGCGAACTAACTTGTGGTTGGATGGTTAGAGGGACAGTGGTATCCCCATCTCATCATGGTTCAAGTCCCGGTGCCCACCAGAGATCAATTAAAATACTCTAAAATTGTTGGTTCACTCATGTATTTAGCTAGTGCAACAAGGCATATATTTCTTTTGCTATGAGAAAACTTAGTAGGTTCATGTCTAAGATGATCATTGGCATGCACTAGAAAGGGTCTTGCGCTATCTGAGAAGTACTATGAGTTAAGGAATTCACTATTCAGGGCATCCTACTGTGCTAGAAGGATATAGTGATTCGAACTGGATCTCCGATGTTGATGTACTCTACGCCACAAGTGATATGTATTTACTCATGAAGGCGGCGCGGCGTCATGGAGATCTTGCAAACAGACCATATTGACGAGGTCAACTATGGAAATAGAACTAACAACTTTAAACAGAACCACTGTTGAGGCAGAATGGCTGCGTGAGCTCTTGATCAAGTTTGTCGTGGTTGAAAGAACTATACATGCTATTCTTAAAAAATGTGACAACCAAATGGTTATCATTAAAGTGAACAATTCTAATAACAATGCAAAGTCATCAAGACACGTGAAGAGACGTTTGAAGTCTGTCAAGAAGTTGAGAAACTCTGGAATAATAACTATTACGCATATTCAAACAAACAAAAAGCTGTCAAATCCCTTTGCAAAGGGACTATCACGAAATGTGATAGATATTGCATCGAGGGAGATGGGTATGAGACCCATATATGTTACACGATACTAGTAACCCAATATTTGTGATTGGAGATCCCGTGAATTAGGACCTGGGAAGAACAAGCTATTGGTTAACTGAGGAGAGTAATATGTGACTGTCTCTAGGTGAAGATGCAAAACTCTCAGAGCTGTAAGGTAGGTTGGCAACATGCCTTAATGTAATTCTATTGACTATGATTAGCAAAGATGTTGTCCTACATAGCAGTCTTAAAAGAACGACCTATATAGAGCTTTGGCTATGAACGTTGCACTCTATGAGACTTGGATGATCTCTAGTAAGCACACAAAGAGACTAGGAAGTACCATGTATATGCTCCAAACCGCGGGATGGCCTACTGGCAGCCAAGTACTAGTTAAGACTTTGAGTGAGACATGTTCACACAAAAAAAGCAATTCAAGGCATAATCTATTGTCAGGTTCTGGATGGATGTAGCTTAAAGTTCTAGGTAGAAGTTTAACTTAACAGTATCGGCTACAACATTAGTATATTAAACGAGTGGCGAGAAAAAGGCAAATCTCTAAATGGGTATTTAAGATCCGGTGGGGATTGTTAGAAATAAATGGGCTAGGCCCATAGCAATTTCTGAAATCTCAAGTAATGGCCCATAAATAAAATAGCAAGTGGTGGCTCTAACTTTAGTGGCATCCGAGACGTTCAGGAAGAGTTGGACCTCCTTATATAGCGGGTTCTCTACACCACACTTAATGATGTGTGAAGGAGAGAATAGAAGATCTCATGTGCGTGCTCGCTCGCCTGGCCTGGCTCGGGTCGGGGTGGCGCGCGCACGCGACATGCGTGTGAATGGTTCGCCGAAGTCAGGTTTGTTGTCTTGCAGGGCGTAGCATCCTTTTGTCGTTTTATTTTTTGATGTCTGGGCAGAAAAGTTAATTATTTCTTGTCCGGTAAGTATATGACTTAGAAACCAAGTCGGGTTGTGTTTGGGTCAGGCTTACATGTGGTGGTGTCGAAAAGGAGTAATTTTTAGGCCTCGGGTTGTGTTTGGGTCGGGCTTACACATAGACGTGTCGAAAAGGAGTAATTTTTGGGCATCGGGCTGGTCGTACGCGTGGAGGTGTCGAAAAGGAGTAATTTTCAGGCTTCGGGGTGGCCTTACACGTGGTGGTGTCGAAAAGGAGTAATTTTCAGGCCTCGAGTTGTGTTTGGGTCGAGCTTACACATGGTGGTGTCGAAAATAAGTAATTTTCAGGCCTCGATAGTCGGGCTTACACGTGGTGGTGTCGAAAAGGAGTAATTTTCAGGCCTCGGATTGTGTCTGGATTGGGTTTACACGTGGAGATGTCGAAAATGAGTAATTTTTGGGCCTCAGGCCGGTCTTACATGTTGAGGTGTCGAAAAGGAGTACTCCGTCCGTTCCAAAATAGATGACTCAACTTTATATTAACTTTAGTACAAAGTTGGGTCATTTATTTTGGAATAAAG
>NC_041385.1:850462236-850471443 GCF_002162155.2 Triticum dicoccoides | reverse complement strand
TTTCAGGCCTTGGGTTGTGTTTGGGTCGGGCTTACACGTGGTGGTGTCGAAAAGTTGTAATTTTTAGGCCTCAGGTTGTGTTTGAATCGGGCTTACACGTGGTGGTGTCGAAAAATTGTAATTTTCAGGCATTGGGTTGTGTTTAAGTTGGGCTTACACATGATGGTGTCGAAAAGTTGTAATTTTCAGGTCTCGGGTAATGTTTGGATCGGGCTTATACGTGGTGATGTCGAAAAAGAGTAATTTTTAGGCCTTGGGTTGTGTTTGAGTCGAGCTTACACGTGATGGTGTTGAAAAGTTATAATTTTCATAGAGTTAATTACATCTACAATACGAGAACTTGCAGCGAATTAACAGAATCATACACAAACTAAAAAATCCCAGAAAAATGGTACACTAACTTGTCTAACAGCACATTTTGGTATAGTTTCCGTTAGATTGCATGTGAGCGCCAACCACTACGCCACAGGCTTGCTTCTGTCCTAATAGAGGCAGGTTCATTTCTATCCTTTAATTTAGACGTATGCTGACCTTTTTTGAACGTTTCGTTTTTTTGCTTGTGCGTTTTTTCGTTTCTGATTTCCATAATATTTTCAGATCTTGGGAATTCTTCGGCTTTTTCCTTTTTTCTTGCACATTTCTTTTTATTATAGGTTTTGTAATATATTGTGTACTTTTTTCAATACTGTTGACTTTCTTTCAAATATATGGTGAACATGTTTTTCAAATACACACTAAACGTTTTACTATACAATAAATATTTTGTAAATATAGACTGTAAATTATTATACAGATACACACTAAACATTATTGTATAATATACAATGAACAATTTTATTATATACATTGAACTTTTTTAATATACATTGATCTATTTAATTTATATGATGACCATTTCTTAAATAAACATTTTTAATATATAATGATTTTTTTACATGTACTAAACTTTTTTATAGAAACACATATTAGAAAATTTTCTAAAATATATACTCCCTCCGTCCGAAAATACTTGTCATCAAAATGGATAAAAAAGGATGTATCTAGAACTAAAATACATCAAGATACATTCCATTTTATTCATTTTGATGACAAGTATTTCCGGACGGAGGGAGTATATTTCAATTTTAATATATAATTTCCAAAAAACAAAACCGGATTTTGGGTGAACAAATGACTAAAAAACAGTATCATGTTATCCAATTAAATTGCTACATTATCTATGACGAGGTCGATGTCGATGTCGTCATGTGCCTTGGCTTCGCGGCGCCATGTCTCCAAGTTGTCGTCGAACTCCTGCACCTTCGTGAGCCCCTGCTAGAGGAAGACCGCGTCGAGGTTGGCTTCCTGTTGACGCCGCTGCTCCGCCTCCTCCTCCTCCTCCTCCTATGCACTGCGCGATGATGGCGGCCTCTAAGACGTCCGCCTCCGCCAGGGGAGGTAATCCTCCGGCCTGATGACGTCAGCGCCCTGCCGCTACGGCTCCGGCTCCCTCTTCACCGCGCGGAGCGGCGGGAGCTCCTCCTGCTCCCTCTTGACCGGCATGAGCGGCGTCTACGAGCTCGAGCACTGGCGAAGGAGCTGGAACGGCGGCGGTGGCGACAGGCCGTGATTGGTGTACCTACGGGCAACCCTTTACCTTGCGTCGTCTGACGCGACGCATCGCCTCCGCTCGAAGTCATCGCCACCGCCGGCGCCGCGGCCGGGCAACCACATTCCGCGCCACATCGAGTGGGGAGAGGGGAATTGTGTTGGGGAACGTAGTAATTTCAAAAATTTTCCTACGCACACGCAAGATCATGGTGATGGCATAGCAACGAGAGGGGAGAGTGTTGTCCACGTACCCTCGTAGACCGTAAGCGGAAGCGTTATGACAACGCGGTTGATGTAGTCGTACGTCTTCACGATTCGACCAATTCAAGCACCGAACGTACGGCACCTCCGTGTTCAGCACATGTTTAGCTCGATGACGTTCCCCGGGCTCCAATCCAGCAAAGCGTCGGGGATGAGTTCCGTTAGCACGACGGCGTGGTGACGATGATGATGTTCTACCGGCGCAGGGCTTCGCCTAAACTCCGCGACGATATGACCGAGGTGGAATATGGTGGAGGGGGGCACCACACACGGCTAAGGAACGATCCGTAGATCAACTTGTGTGTTCTAGGGTGCCCCCCTGCCCCCGTATATAAAGGAGCAAGGGGGGAGGCCAGCCGGCCCCTTGGGGCGCGCCAAGGAGGAGGAGTCCTCCTCCTAGTAGGAGTAGGACTCCCCCTTTCCTACTCCTACTAGGAGGGGGAAAGGAAGGGGGAGAGGGGGAAGGAAAGAGGGGGGCGCCGCCCCCCTCCTAGTCCAATTCGGACTAGAGGGAGAGGGGGCGCGCGGCCCACCCTGGCCGCCCCTCTCTCTTCCCACTAAGGCCCATGTGGCCCATTAACTCTCCCGGGGGGGTTCCGGTAACCCTCCGACACTCCGGTTTTCTCCGAAATCACCCGGAACACTTCCGGTGTCCGAATATAGTCGTCCAATATATCAATCTTTATGTCTCGACCATTTCGAGACTCCTCATCATGTCCGTGATCACATCCGGGACTCCGAACAAACTTCGGTACATCAAAACTTATAAACTCATAATAAAACTGTCATCGTAATGTTAAGCGTGCGGACCCTACAGGTTCGAGAACTATGTAGACATGACCTAGAACTATTCTCCGTCAATAACCAATAGTGGAACCTGGATGTTCATATTGGTTCCTAAATATTCTATGAAGATCTTTATCGGTCAAACCGCATAACAACATACGTTGTTCCCTTTGTCATCGGTATGTTACTTGCCCGAGATTCGATCGTCGGTATCCAATACCTAGTTCAATCTCGTTACCGGCAAGTCTCTTTACTCGTTACGTAATACATCATTTCATAACTAACTCATTAGTTACAATGCTTGCAAGGCTTAAGTGATGAGTATTACCGAGAGGGCCCAGAGATACCTCTCCGACAATCGGAGTGACAAAACCTAATCTCGAATTATGCCAACTCAACATGTACCTTTGGAGACACCTGTAGAGCACCTTTATAATCACCCAGTTACGTTGTGATGTTTGGTAGCACACAAAGTGTTCCTCCGGTAAACGGAAGTTGCATAATCTAATAGTCATAGGAACATGTATAAGTCATGAAGAAAGCAATAGCAACATACTAAACGGTCAAGTGCTAAGCTAACGGAATGGGTCAAGTCAATCACATCATTCGTCTAATGATGTGATCCCGTTAATCAAATGACAACTCATGTCTATGGTTAGGAAACTTAACCACCTTTGATTAACGAGCTAGTCAAGTAGAGGCATACTAGTGACACTATGTTTGTCTATGTATTCACACATGTATTATGTTTTCGGTTAATACAATTCTAGCATGAATAATAAACATTTATCATGATATAAGGAAATAAATAATAACTTTATTATTGCCTCTAGGGCATATTTCCTTCAGTCTCCCACTTGCACTAGAGTCAATAATCTAGTTCACATCATCGTGTGATTCAACACCAATATTCACATTTGTATGTGATTAATACTCATAGTTCACATCATCATGTGATCAACACCCAAAGGGTTTACTAGAGTCAATAATCTAGTTCACATCGCTATGTGATTAACACCCAAAGAGTACTAAGGTATGATCATGTTTTGCTCGTGAGAGAAGTTTAGTCAACGGGTCTGTCATATTCAGAGCCGTATGTATTTTGCAAATATTCTATGTCTTCAATGCTCTGCATGGAGCTACTCTAGCTAATTGCTCCCACTTTCAATATGTATCCAGATTGAGACTTAGAGTCATATGGATTATTGTAAAAGCTTGCATCGTTGTAAATTTTACGACGAGCTCTTTTATCACTTCCATTATCGAGAAATATTTTCTTAGTCCTCACTAAGGATATTCTTGACCGCTGTCCAGTGATCTACTCTTAGATCAAAATTGTACTCCCTTGCCAAACTCAGAGCAAGGTATACAATAGGTCTGGTACATAGCATAGCATACTTTACAGAACCTATGACTGAGGCATAGGGAATGACTGTTCATTATTTTCTATTTTCTGCCATGGTCGGGTATTGAGTCTTACTCAACTTCACACCTTTGCAACACAGGCAAGAACTTTTTCTTTGACTGTTCCATTTTGAACTACTTCAAAATCTTGACAAGGTATGTATGTATTGAAAAAACTTATCAAGCGTCTTGATCTATCTCAATAGATCTTGATGCTCAATATGTAAGCAGCTTCACCGAGGTCTTTCTTTGAAAGAACTCCTTTTAAACACTCCTTTATGCTTTGCAGAATAATTCTACATTATTTCTGATCAACAATATGTCATTCACATATACTTATCAGAAATGCTCTAGTGCTCCCACTCACTTTCTTGTAAATACAGGCTTCACCGCAAGTCTGTATTAAAACTATATGCTTTGATCAACTTATCAAAGCGTATATTCCAACTGCGAGATGCTTGCACCAGTCCATTGATGGATCGCTGGAGCTTGCACATTTTGTTAGCACCTTTCGGATCGACAAAACCTTCTGGTTGCATCATATACAACTCTTCTTTAAAAAATCCATTAAGGAATGCAGTTTTGAAATCCGTTTGCCAGATTTCATAAAATGTGGCAATTGCTAACATGATTCAGACAGACTTAAGCATCGATACGAGTGAGAAAATCTCATCGTATTCAACACCTTGAACTTGTCGAAAAACCTTTTTGCGACAAGTCGAGCTTTGTAGATAGTAACACTACTATCAGCATCTATCTTCCTCTTGGAGATCCATTTATACAATATGGCTTGCCGATCATCGGGCAACTCCACCAAAGTCCACACTTTGTTCTCATACATGGATCCCATCTCAGATTTCATGGCCTCAAGCCATTTTGCGGAATCTGGGCTCATCATCGCTTCCTCATAGTTCGTAGGTTCATCATGGTCTAGCAACATGACTTCCAGAATAGGATTACCGTACCACTCTGGTGCGGACCGTACTCTGGAATACCTACGAGGTTCTGTAGTAACTTGATCTGAAGTTACATGATCATCATCATTAGCTTCCTCACCAATTGGTGTAGTAGTCACAGGAACAGATTTCTGTGATGAACTACTTTCCAATAAGGGAGAAGGTACAATTACCTTATCAAGTTCTACTTTCCTCCCACTCACTTCCTTCGAGAGAAACTCCTTCTCTAGAAAGGATCCATTCTTAGCAACGAATGTCTTGCCTTCGGATCTGTGATAGAAGGTGTACCCAACATTTTGGGTATCCTATGAAGATGCACTTTTCCGATTTGGGTTCAAGCTTATCATGTTGAAACTTTTTCACATAAGCATCACAACCCAAACTTTAATAAATGACAACTTTGGTTTCTTGCTAAACCATAATTCATACGGTGTCATCTCAACGAATTTTATATGGTGCCCTTTTAACGTGAATGCAGCTGTCTCTAATGCGTAACCCCAAAACGATAATGGTAAATCAGTAAGAGACATCATAGATCGCACCATATCCAATAAAGTGCGGTTACGATGTTCGGACACACCATAACATTATGGAGTTCCAGGTGGCATGAGCTGTGAAACTATTCCACATTGTTTTAATTGAAGACCAAACTCGTAACTCAAATATTCGTCTCCGCGATCAGATCGCATAAACTTTATTTTCTTGTTACGATGATTTTTCCACTTCACTCTGAAATTCTTTGAACCTTTCAACTATTTGAGACTTATGTTTCATCAAGTAGATATACCCATATCTGCTCAAATCATCTTGTGAAGGTTAGAAAATAACGATACTTTCCACGAGCATCAACACTCATTGGATCGCATACATCGATATGTATTATTTCCAATAAGTCAGTAGCTTGTTCCATTGTTCCGGAGAACGGAGTTTTAGTCATCTTGCCCAAAAGGTACGGTTCACAAGCATCAAATGATTCATAACCAAGTGATTCCGAAAATCCATCTTTATGGAGTTTCTTCATGCGCTTTACACTGATATGACCCAAACGGCAGTGCCACAAATAGGTTGCACTATCATTATTAACTTTGCATCTTTTGGCATCAATATTATGAATATGTGTATCACTACAATCGAGATCCAACAAACTATTTTCATTGGGTGTATAACCATTGAAGGTCTTATTCATGTAAACAGAATAACAATTATTCTTTAACTTCAAATGAATAACTGTATCGCAATAAACATGATCAAATCATATTCATGCTCAACCAAATGCTAAATAACATTTATTTAGGTTTAACACTAATCCCGAAAGTATAGGGAGTGTGTGATGATGATCATATCAATCTTGGAACTATTTCCAACACTCATTGTCACTTCCCCTCAACTAGTCTCTGTTTATTCTGTAACTCCTGTTTCGATTTACTAATCTTAGTAACCGAACAAGTATCAAATACTCAGGGGCTACTATAAACACTAGTAAGGCACACATCAATAACCTGTATATCAAATATACCCTTGTTCACTTTGCCATCCTTCTTATCCACCAAATATTCAGGGCATTTCCGCTTCCAGTGACCATTTCCTTTGCAGTGTAAGCACTCAGTTTCAGGCTTTGGTCCAGCTTTGGTCTTCTTCACGGGAGTGACAACTTGCTTGCCATTCTGCTTGAAGTTCCTTTTCTTTCCCTTTGCCCTTTTCTTGAAACTAGTGATCTTGTCCACCATCAACACTTTGATGTTTTTCTTTGATTTCTACCTTCATCAATTTCAGCATCACGAAGAGCTCGAGAATTGTTTTCGTCATCCCTTGCATTATAGTTCATCACGAAGTTCTACTAACTTGGTGGTGGTGACTAGAGAATTCTGTCAATCACTATCTTATCTGGAAGATTAACTCCCACTTGATTCAAGCGATTGTAGTACCCAGACAATCTGAGCACATGCTCACTAGTTGAGCGATTCTCCTCCATCTTATAGCTATAGAACTTGTTGGAGACTTCATATCTCTCAACTCGGGTATTTTCTTGAAATATTAACTTCAACTCCTGGAACATCTCATATGGTCCATGACATTCAAAACGTTTTTGAAGTCCCGATTCTAAGCCATAAAGCATGGTGCACAAAACTATCAAGTAGTCATCATATTGAGCTAGCCAAACGTTCATGACGTCTGCATCTGCTCCTGCAATAGGTCTGTCACCTAATTCTTCTGTGCAACAATGAGGATAAACCTCAGATCACGGATCCAATCCGCATCATTGCTACTAACATCTTTCAACTCAATTTTCTCTAGGAACATATCAAAATAAACATATGAAAGCAACAACGCAAGCTATTGATCTACAACATAATTTGCAAAATACTACCAGGACTAAGTTCATGATAAATTAAAGTTCAATTAATCATATTACTTAAGAACTCCCACTTAGAAAGACATCCCTCTAATCCTCTAAGTGATTACATGATCCATATCAACTAAACCATAACCGATCATCACGTGAGATGGAGTAGTTTTCAATGGTGAACATCACTATGTTGATCATATCTACTATATGATTCACGCTCGACCTTTCGGTCTCCGTGTTCCGAGGCCATATCTGTATATGCTAGGCTCGTCAAGTTTAACCTGAGTATTCTGCGTGTACAAAACTGGTTTGCACCCGTTGTAGATGGACGTAGAGCTTATCACACCCGATCATCACGTGGTGTGTGGGCACGACGAACTTTGCAACGGTGCATACTCAGGGAGAACACTTCTTGATAACTTTTAGGGAGAGATCATCTTAAAATGGTACCATCAATCAAAGCAAGATAAGATGCATAAAGGATAAACATCACATGCAATCAATATAAGTGATATGATATGGCCATCATCATCTTGTGCTTGTGATCTCCATCTCCGAAGCACCATCGTGATCACCATCGTCACCGGCGCGACACCTTGATCTACATCGTAGCATTGTTGTGGTTTACGCCATCTATTGCTTCTACGACTATCGCTACCGCTTAGTGATAAAGTAAAGCAATTACAGGGCGTTTGCATTTCATACAATAAAGCGACAACCATATGGCTCCTGCCAGTTGCCGATAACTTTGGTTACAAAACATGATCATTTCATACAATAAAATATAGCATCACGTCTTGGCCATATCACATCACAACATGCCCTGCAAAAACAAGTTAGACGTCCTCTACTTTGTTGTTGCAAGTTTTACGTGGCTGCTACGGGCTGAGCAAGAACCGTTCTTACCTACGCATCAAAACCACAACGATAGTTTGTCAAGTTGGTGCTATTTTAACCTTCGCAAGGACCGGGCGTAGCCACACTCGGTTCAACTAAAGTTGGAGAAACTGACACCCGCTAGTCACCTGTGTGCAAAGCACGATGGTAAAACCAGTCTCGCGTAAGCGTACGCGTAATGTCGGTCCGGACCGCTTCATCCAACAATACTGCTGAACCAAAGTATGACATGCTGGTAAGCAGTATGACTTGTATCGCCCACAACTCACTTGTGCTCTACTCGTGCATATAACATCAATGCATAAAACCTAGGCTCGGATGCCACTGTTGGGGAACATAGTAATTTCAAAATTTTTCCTACGCACACGCAAGATCATGGTGATGGCATAGCAACGAGAGGGGAGAGTGTTATCCACGTACCCTCGTAGACCGTAAGTGGAAGCATTATGACAACGCGGTTTATGTAGTCATACGTCTTCACGATTCGACTGATTCAAGCACCGAATGTACGGCACCTCCGTGTTCAGCACACGTTCAGCTTGATGACGTTCCCCGGGCTCCAATCCAGCAAAGCGTCGGGGATGAGTTCCGTCAGCACGACGGCGTGGTGATGATGATGATGTTCTACCGGCGCAGGGCTTCGCCTAAACTCCGCGACGATATGACCGAGGTGGAATATGGTGGAGGGGGGCACCGCACACGGCTAAGGAACGATCCGTAGATCAACTTGTGTGTTCTAGGGTGCCCCCTGCCCCCGTATATAAAGGATCAAGGGGGAGGCCGGCCGGCCCCTTGGGGCGCGCCAAGGAGGAGTGTCCTCCTCCTAGTAGGAGTAGGACTCCCCCTTTCCTACTCCTACTAGGAGGGGGAAAGGAAGGGGGAGAGGGGGAAGGAAAGAGGGGGGCGCCCCCCCTCCTAGTCCAATTCGGACTAGAGGGAGAGGGGGCACGCGGCCTACCTTGGCCG
>NC_041385.1:850460956-850462078 GCF_002162155.2 Triticum dicoccoides | reverse complement strand
CGGTAACCCTCCGGCACTCCGGTTTTCTCCGAAATCACCCGGAACACTTCCGGTGTCCGAATATAGTCGTCCAATATATCAATCTTTATGTCTCGACCATTTCGAGACTCCTCATCATGTCCGTGATCACATCCGGGACTCCGAACAAACTTCGGTACATCAAAACTTATAAACTCATAATAAAACTGTCATTGTAACGTTAAGCGTGCGGACCCTACAGGTTCGAGAACTATGTAGACATGACCTAGAACTATTCTCAGTCAATAACCAATAGTGGAACCTGGATGTTCATATTGGTTCCTAAATATTCTATGAAGATCTTTATCGGTCAAACCGCATAACAACATACGTTGTTCCCTTTGTCATCGGTATGTTACTTGCCCGAGATTCGATCGTCGGTATCCAATACCTAGTTCAATCTCGTTACCGGCAAGTCTATTTACTCATTACGTAATACATCATTTCATAACTAACTCATTAGTTACAATGCTTGCAAGGCTTAAGTGATGAGTATTACCGAGAGGGCCCAGAGATACCTCTCCGACAATCGGAGTGACAAAACCTAATCTCGAATTATGCCAACTCAACATGTACCTTTGAAGACACCTGTAGAGCACCTTTATAATCACCCAGTTACGTTGTGACGTTTGCTAGCACACAAAGTGTTCCTCCGGTAAACGGGAATTGCATAATCTCATAGTCATAGGAACATGTATAAGTCATGAAGAAAGCAATAGCAACATACTAAACGATCAAGTGCTAAGCTAACGGAATGGGTCAAGTCAATCACATCATTCGTCTAATGATGTGATGCCGTTAATAAAATGACAACTCATGTCTATGGTTAGGAAACTTAACCATCTTTGATTAACGAGCTAGTCAAGTAGAGGCATACTAGTGACACTATGTTTGTCTATGTATTCACACATGTATTATGTTTTCGGTTAATACAATTCTAGCATGAATAATAAACATTTATCATGATATAAGGAAATAAATAATAACTTTATTATTGCCTCTAGGGCATATTTCCTTCAAATTGAAGTCGTGGGCGGCAAGAAGTCGAGAGGGGAGATTGGGAGATGCGGCGGCGCGCGGATAGGGTTTCGACCCGTATTCCAG
>NC_041385.1:850442271-850460562 GCF_002162155.2 Triticum dicoccoides | reverse complement strand
CGTATAGTCGCCAGAATTTTACGGGCTGCCTCTTTTTTAGGAGTCTACTAGACATACTCTAACAGACCAAATTGAATTTTAGGTGTATGCTGCCACGGTGATTAGCCCCAAGGAAAACCTTTGTACATTGCTTAATTAATCCTTGAACCGTATTGAATTAAAGTTCATCATTATTGCAAAACCTATATAGAAAAGAAATGTGCAAAACACAGGAAAACACGAAGAATACCTGTAAAAAGATAAAATAAATCCGAAAGAAAAACACGTGCAAAAAAATTAAACAGTCAGAAAAAAATCAACACATGTCTAATCTAAATGTATATATATACGAATTCGCCTCTACACTATACGTAGGAATGGAATGTCGTAGTGCTTTGCTGCTTAACGCGCACTTGACTGAATGAGGGTACGTCTCGGGTTCGATTCACTGATGTGTGCGTAGTTTTTATCGGTGTTTTTATTTCCCTACCCGACTAACATATGGACCCACACAGGGTACAGAGAGAACTCTAGTGCCACATACACGCAGTTAACAGCACTAGACGGTGTGCCATTAGAATTGATGGAAATTGTATCAAAATATGCTGTTAGATAAATTAGTGTACCATTTTTCTGGGTTTTTTAGTTTATGTATGATTCTGTTAACTCACTGCAAGTTTTTGTACTATAGATGCAATTAACTCATTTTCAGGCCTTGGGTTGTGTTTGGGTCAGGCTTACATGTTGTGGTGTCGAAAAAGAGTAATTTTCAGGCCTTGGGTTGTGTTTGGATCGTGCTTACACATGGTGGTGTCGAAAAGTTGTAATTTTTAGGTCTCGGGTTGTGTTTGGCTTGGGCTTACATGTGGTGGTGTCGACAAGGAGTAATTTTCAGGCCTTGGGTTGTGTTTGGGTCGAGCTTACACGTTGTGGTGTCGAAAAGTTGTAATTTTCAGGCCTCGAATTGTGTGTTGGGTTGGGCTTACACGTGGTGGCTGAGGGAGTCCTGGATTAAGGGGTATCCGGACAGCCGGACTATATACTTTGGCCGGACAGTTGGAATATGAAGATACAAGACTCAAGACTTCGTCCCGTGTACGGATGGGACTCTCCTTTGCGTGGAAGACAAGCTTGACGATTCGGATATTGTATTTCCTTCCTTGTAACCGACTTCATGTAAACCCTAGCCCTCTCCGGTGTCTATATAAACCGGAGATGTCGGTCCATATGAGGACGATCACAACATTCATAATCATCATAGGCTAGCTTCTAGGGTTTAGCCTCTACGATCTCGTGGTAGATCAACTCTGGTAACACTCATATCATCAATATCAATCAAGCAGAAAGTAGGGTTTTACCTCCATCGAGAGGGCCCGAACCTGGGTAAACATTGTGTCCCTTACCTCATGTTACCATTAGCCTTAGACGCACAGATCGGGACCCCCTACCCGAGATCCGCCGGTTTTGACACCGACATTGGTGCTTTCATTGAGAGTTCCTCTGTGTCGTCACTGCAAGGCTCGATGGCCCGTCTCGTTGTCAAGGACAACATCACCTCTGGGGAAGCTCTGGCTATTGGCCAAACCCTCCGACTAGGTGGCTTCGTCATGGCCGCCCAATCGGCTGTCGCACCGACGATGACCTCTCGGGTCATCACGAATAGTCTCCACGTCAATTCGGAACGCCGAACAGATGGATCCAATAGAGCTCTCCTCCCTTAATGAGCTCTTGGATCGCATCGCCGCTTTGGGAGTCGCTACAAACTATGACCGGATTGGGCTTAAACCCGACCAGAGGGATATTAAATCCCCGCCGGTCACCCACGAGATAGCGGTAGCGGAGGAGCCACATATGGACTGCCCCCCTATTCTGAGGACGAACTATGTCCGGATCACCGGGCTCTCTGAGCCGGATACCCATTCGCGGGAAGAAACAACCCAGATCCCGAGCTTAGAATCGGGCAACGGGTGGGAGAAATCGGGCAACATCTCGGAACCCGAGCCGTCGAGCCCGGGAGTTCCCCTACCCCAGGGCGTTAGATCGGATCAGAATCCAGATTCAGCTACACCCACCCACCCGGACTTAAACCGTCTCTCCCATATCAGACAAGAGCCACAAGAGACAGTACATCGTTACTGGGCCACATTCCTCCTTGTGATAAACAAGGTCAAGGACTGTCGCGAGGAGGACGCAATTTCAATTTTTTGCAAAAATTGCACGAACAAAGGAATCCTTAATGCTATAAGTCGCCGTGACATAGTGCACTTTGCTGACTTAGCAGCCATAGTACAGAAGTACTGTGCGATGGAAAGTACCTGGAAATCCCAAACAGAATTTTGGGATAGTCCGGCTCTCACCAAAACCTTTGTCCGAACTAAACGGACGAACTCTCGTAAGTCAGCCGATCCAATAACCAAGAAACCAAAGCCCACCCCAGGGCGTGGAACCGTATTGGAAGAATGACTCAATGGGCCATGCAAACTTCACAGCTCGCCGGACACTACACCATCACATAGCCTTAGAGTATGTTGGATACTCCGGCAGGTAGCAAAAAGTGGCGAGGATCTCCTTGTAAGCCATAAAGCAGAACAACATCCCGTCAAAGAAAACAATACGGTACTGACAGTCTTCGAGACTTTCACCTCAAATAATAGGCGCAAGCGAGCCCATCGAAATCTCGCCAAAATTTACCACGTGGCAAAAATAAACCCGTGGAACGACACTGCTATAACTTTCAGTGCCAGTGACGAACCCCAATTCCAGACAATCCAGGCACCTGCCGCATTGGTCCTTAGCCCAATCGTGGATGGCTTTCGGCTCACTAAAGTACTCATGGACGGTGGAAGTGGACTAAACTTGATGTATGAAGAAACACTCCGCAAGATGGAAATGGACAAAAGTCGCATTGAGCAGAGCGGCACCACCTTCAGGGGAATCATCCCTAGTCGGGAGGCACGGTGTGCGGGAAAAATCACACTCGGTGTAGTATTCGGCACCCTGGAGAATTATAGGTCCGAAGAAATCACATTCCAGGTGGCTCCTTTTGTTGGGGAACGTAGTAATTTCAAAAAATTTCCTACGCACACGCAAGATCATGGTGATGCATAGCAACGAGAGGGGAGAGTATTGTCCACGTACCCTCGTATACCGTAAGCGGAAGCGTTATGACAACGCGGTTGATGTAGTCATACGTCTTCACGATCCGACCGATCCAAGTACCGAACGTACGGCACCTCCGAGTTCAGCACACGTTCAGCTCGATGATGATCCCCGGACTCCGATCCAGCAAAGTGTCGGGGATGAGTTCCGTCAGCACGACGGCGTGGTGACAATGATGATGTTCTACCGGCGCAGGGCTTCGCCTAAACTCCGCGACGATATGATCGAGGTGGAATATGGTGGAGGGGGGCACCGCACACGGCTAAGGAACGATCTTGAAGATCAACTTGTGTGTCATGGGGTGCCCCCCTGCCCCCGTATATAAAGGAGCAAGGGGGAGGGGGCGGCCGGCCAAGGGAGGGCGCGCCAGGGAGTCCTACTCCCATCGGGAGTAGGACTTCCTCCTTTCCTAGTCCAACTAGGAGAGGGGAAGGAAGGGAAGGAGAAGGAGAAGGAAGGAGAGGGAGGAAAAGGAGGAAAGGGGGGCCGCCCCCCTAGTCCAATTCGGTTTGGGCTAGGGGGGCCGCGTGCCCTGCCTCTTCTCTTCCACCACTTGGCCCATGAGGCCCATTGCTTCTTCCTCGTATTCCCGTAACTCTCCGGTAACCCCGAAAATACCCGAATCACTCGGAACCTTTCTGAACTCCGAATATAGTCGTCCAATATATCGATCTTTATGTCTCGACCATTTCGAGACTCCTCGTCATGTCCCCGATCTCATCCGGGACTCCGAACTCCTTCGGTACATCAAAACTCATAAACTCATAATATAACTGTCATCGAAACCTTAAGCGTGCGGACCCTACGGGTTCGAGAACTATGTAGACATGACCTAGAACAATTCTTGGTCAATAACCAATAGCGGAACCTGGATGCTCATATTGGCTCCTACATATTCTACGAAGATCTTTATCGGTCAAACGGCATAACAACATACGTTGTTCCCTTTGTCATCGGTATGTTACTTGCCCGAGATTCTATCGTCGGTATCCAATACCTAGTTCAATCTCGTTACCGGCAAGTCTCTTTACTCGTTACATAATGCATCATCCCGCGACTAACTCATTAGTCACATTGCTTGCAAGGCTTATAGTGATGTGCATTACCGAGAGGGCCCAGAGATACCTCTCCGACAATCGGAGTGACAAAACATAATCTCGAAATACGCCAAACCAACATGTACCTTTGGAGACACCTGTAGTACTCCTTTATAATCACCAGTTACGTTGTGACGTTTGGTAGCACCCAAAGTGTTCCTCCAGTAAACGGGAGTTGCATAATCTCATAGTTATAGGAACATGTATAAGTCATGAAGAAAGCAATAGCAACATACTAAACGATCAAGTGCTAGGCTAACGGAATGGGTCATGTCAATCACATCATTCTTCTAATGATGTGATCCCATTAATCAAATGACAACACATGTCTATGGTTAGGAAACATAACCATCTTTGATTAATGAGCTAGTCAAGTAGAGGCATACTAGTGACTATATGTTTGTCTATGTATTCACACATGTATCATGTTTCCGGTTAATACAATTCTAGCATGAAAAATAAACATTTATCATGAAATAAGGAAATAAATAATAACTTTATTATTGCCTCTAGGGCATATTTCTTCAGTCTCCCACTTGCACTAGAGTCAATAATCTAGTTCACATCGCCATGTGATTTAACACCAATATTCACATCTGCATGTGATTAATACCCATAGTTCACATCATCATGTGATCAACACCCAAAGGGTTTACTAGAGTCAATAATCTAGTTCACATCGTTATGTGATTAACATCCAAAGAGTACTAAGGTATGATCATGTTTTGCTTGTGAGAGAAGTTTAGTCAACGGATCTGTCATATTCAGAGCCGTATGTATTTTGCAAAATATTCTATGTCCACAATGCTCTGCATGGAACTACTCTAGCTAATTGCTCCCACTTTCAATATGTATCCAGATTGAGACTTAGAGTCATCTGGATTGGTGTAAAAGTTTGCACCGATGTAACTCTTTACGACGGGCTCTTTTATCACCTCCATAATCGAGAAATATTTCCTTAGTCCTCACTAAGGATATTCTTGACCGCTGTCTAGTGATCTACTCTTAGATCAAAATTGTATTCCTTTGCCAAACTCAGAGCAAGGTATACAATAGGTCTAGTACACAGCATAGCATACTTTATAGAACCTATGACTGAGGCATAGGGAATGACTGTTCATTCTTTTCTATTTTCTGCCATGGTCGGGTTTTTAGTCTTACTCAACTTCATACCTTTGCATCACAGGCAAGAACTCCTTCTTTGACTGTTCCATTTTGAACTATTTCAAAAATTTATCAAGGTATGTACTCATTGAAGAAACTTATCAAGCGTCTTGATCTATCTATATAGATCTTGATGCTCAATGTGTAAGCAGCTTCACCGAGGTCTTGCTTTGAAAAACTCTTATTCAAGTATCCTTTCATGCTATCTAGAATTTCCATATCATTTCCAATTAACAATATGTCATCCACATATAATATTAGAAATGCTACATAGTTCCCACTCACTTTCTTGTAAATACAGGCTTCACCGCAAGTCTATATAAAACTATATGCTTTGATCAACTTATCAAAGCGTATATTCCAACTCTGAGATGCTTGCACCAGTCCATAGATGGATCGCTGGAGCTTGCACATTTTGTTAGCACCTTTAGGATTGAAAAAACGTTCTGGTTGTATCATATACAACTCTTCTTTAATAAATCCATTAAGGAATGTAGTTTTGACATCCATTTGCCAAATTTCATAAAATGTGGCAATTGCTAACATGATTCGAACAGACTTTTAAGCATCGATACGAGTGAGAAAATCTCATTGTAGTCAACACCTTGAAATTGTCGAAAAACCTTTTTGCGACAAGTCGAGCTTTTTAGATAGTAATACTACTATCAACCCCTGTCTTCCTCTTGAAGATCCATTTATACAATATGGCTTGCCGATCATCCCGCAACTCCACCAAAGTCCACACTTTGTTCTCATACATGGATCCCATCTCAGATTTCATGGCCTCAAGCCATTTCACGAAATCTGGGCTCATCATCGCTTCCTCATAGTTCGTAGATTTATCATGGTCTAGTAACATGACTTCCAAAACACGATTAGCGTACCACTCTGGTGCAGATCTTACTCTGGAAGACCTACGAGGTTTGGTAGCAACTTGATCTGAAGTTTCATGATCATCATCATTAACTTCCTCACTAATTGGTGTAGGAATCACTTGAACTGATTTCTGTGATGAACTAGTTTCCAATAAGGGAGAAGGTACAATTACCTCATCAAGTTCTACTTTCCTCCCACTCACTTCTTTCGAGAGAAACTTCTTCTCTAGAAAGGATCCATCTTAGCAACGAATAACTTGCCTTCGGATCTGTGGTAGAAGGTGTACCCAATAGTTACCTTTGGGTATTCTATGAAGACACACTTCCCTGATTTGGGTTCGAGCTTATCAGGTTGAAACTTTTTCACATAAGCATTGCAGCCCCAAACTTTTAAGAAACGACAACTTTGGTTTCTTGCTAAACCACAGTTCATAAGGCGTCGTCTCAACGGATGTTGATGGTGCCCTATTTAAAGTGAATGCAGCTGTCTCTAATGCATAACCCCAAAATGATAGTGGTAAATCGGTAAGATACATCATAGATCGCACCATATCCAATAAAGTGCGGTTACGACGTTCGGACACACCATAACGTTGTGGTGTTCCAGGTGGCGTGAGTTGTGAAACTATTCCACATTGTTTTATATGAACGCCAAACTCATAACTTAAATATTCTCCTCCACGATCAGATCGTAGAAACTTTATTTTCTTGTTATGATGATTCTCCACTTCACTCTGAAATTCTTTGAACTTCTCAACTATTTCAGACTTATGTTTCATCAAGTAGATATACGCATATCTGCTCAAATCATCTGTGAAGGTTAGGACATAACGATACTTGCCACGAGCCTTCATACTCATTGGTCCGCATACATCAGTATGTTTTATTTCCAACAAGTCAGTAGCTCGTTCCATTGTTCCGAAGAATGGAGTTTTAGTCATCTTGCCCAAAAGGCACGGTTCGCAAGCATCAAATGATTCATAACCAAGTGATTCTGAAAATCCATCTTTATGGAGCTTCTTCATGCGCTTTACACCGATATGACCCAAACGGCAGTGCCACAAATAAGTTGCACTATCATTATTAACTTTGCATCTTTTGGCATCAATATTATGAATATGTGTATCACTATGATCGAGATCCGACAAACTATTTTCATTGGGTGTATGACCATTGAAGGTTTTATTCATGTAAATAGAACAACAATTATTCTCTGACTTTAAATGAATAACCGTATTGCAATAAACATGATCAAATCATATTCATGCTCAACGCAAACGCCAAATAACATTTATTTAGGTTCAACACTAATCCCAAAAGTATAGGGAGTGTGCGATGATGATCATATCAATCTTGGAACTACTTCCAACACACATCGTCACCTTACCCTCAACTAGCTTCTGTTTATTCTGCAACTCCCATTTCGAGTTACTACTCTTAGCAACTGAACCAGTATCAAATACCAAGGGGTTGCTACAAACACTACTAAAGTACACATCAATAACATGTATATCAAATATACCTATGTTCACTTTGCCATCCTTCTTATCCGCCAAATACTTGGGGTAGTTCTACTTCCAGTGACCAGTCCCTTTGCAGTAGAATCACTTAGTCTTAGGCTTAGGTCCAGACTTGGGCTTCTTCACTTGAGCAACAACTTGCTTGCTGTTCTTCTTGAAGTTCCCCTTCTTCCCTTTGCCCTTTTTGTTGAAACTAGTGATCTTGTCCACCATCAACACTTTGATGTTTTTCTTTGATTTCTACCTTCGCCGATTTTTGCATCGTGAAGAGCTTGGGAATTGTTTTCATCATCCCTTGCATATTATAGTTCATCACGAAGTTCTACTAACTTGGTGGTGGTGACTAGAGAATTCTGACAATCACTATCTTATCTAGAAGATTAAATCCCACTTGATTCAAGCGATTGTAGTACCCAGACAATCTGAGCACATGCTCACTAGTTGAGCGATTCTCCCCCATCTTTTAGCTATAGAAATTGTTGGAGACTTCATATCTCTCAACTCGGGTATTTGCTTGAAATATTAACTTCAACTCCTGGAACATCTCATATGGTCCATGACGTTCAAAACATCTTTGAAGTCCCGATTCTAAGCCGTTAAGCATGGTGCACTAAACTATCAAGTAGTCATCATATTGAGCTATCCAAACGTTCATAACATCTGCATCTTCTCCTGCAATAGGTCTGTCACCTAGCGGTGCATTAAGGACATAATTCTTCTATGCAGCAATGAGGATAAACCTCAGATCACGGATCCAATCCGCATCATTGCTACTAACATCTTTCAACACAATTTTCTCTAGGAACATATCAAAATACACATATGAAAGCAACAACGCAAGCTATTGATCTACAATATAATTTGCAAAATACTACCAGGACTAAGTTCATGATAAATTAAAGTTCAATTAATCATATTACTTAAGAACTCCCACTTAGAAAGACATCCCTCTAATCCTCTAAGTGATTACGTGATCCATATCAACTAGACCATGTCCGATCATCACGTGAGATGAAGTAGTTTCAACGGTGAACATCAATATGTTGATCATATCTACTATATGATTCATGCTCGACCTTTCGGTCTCCGTTTTCCGAGGCCATATCTGTTATATGCTAGGCTCGTCAAGTTTAACCTGAGTATTCCGCGTGCGCAACTGTTTTGCACCCGTTGTATTTGAACATAGAGCCTATCACACCCGATCATCACGTGGTGTCTCAGCACGAAGAACTTTCGCAACGGTGCATACTCAGGGAGAACACTTCTTGATAATTAGTGAGAGATCATCTTATAATGCTACCGTCAAACAAAACAGAATAAGATGTATAACAGATAAACATCATATGCAATCAAAATATGTGACATGATATGGCCATGATCATCTTGCGCCTTTGATCTCCATCTCCAAAGTACTGTCATGATCTCTATCGTTACCGGCACGACACCATGATCTTCATCATCTTGATCTATATCAATGTGTCGTCACATGGTCGTCTCGCCAACTATTGCTCTTGCAACTATTGCTATCGCATAGCGATAAAGTAAAGCAATTATTTGGCACTTGCATCTTATGCAACAAAGAGACAACCATAGGGCTTCTGCCAGTTGCCGATAACTTCAACAAAACATGATCATCTCATACAACAAGTTATATCTCATCACGTCTTGACCATATCACATCACAACATGCCCTGCAAAAACAAGTTAGACGTCCTCTACTTTGTTGTTGCAAATTTTACGTGGCTGCTATGGGCTGAGCAAGAACCGTTCTTACCTACGCATCAAAACCACAACGATAGTTTGTCAAGTTGGTGCTGTTTTAACCTTTGCAAGGACCGGGCGTAGCCACACTCGGTTCAACTAAAGTTGGAGAAATAGACACCCGCTAGTCACCTGTGTGCAAAGCACGGCGGTAAAACCAGTCTCGCGTAAGCGTACGCGTAATGTCGGTCCGGGCCGCTTCATCCAACAATACCGCCGAACCAAAGTATGACATGCTGGTAAGCAGTATGACTTGTATTCTACTCATGCATATAACATCTACGCATAAAAGCTAGGCTCGGATGCCACTGTTGGGGAACGTAGTAATTTCAAAAAAATTCCTACGCACACGCAAGATCATGGTGATGCATAGCAACAAGAGGGGAGAGTATTGTCCATGTACCCTCGTAGACCGTAAGCGGAAGCGTTATGACAACGCGGTTGATGTAGTCGTACGTCTTCACGATCCGACCGATCCAAGTACCGAACGTACGGCACCTCCGAGTTCAGCACATGTTCAGCTCGATGACGATCCCCGGACTCCGATCCAGCAAAGTGTCGGGGATGAGTTCCGTCAGCACGACGGCGTGGTGACGATGATGATGTTCTACCGGTGCAGGGCTTCGCCTAAACTCCGCGACGATATGACCAAGGTGGAATATGGTGGAGGGGGGCACCGCACACGGCTAAGGAACGATCTTGAAGATCAACTTGTGTGTCATGGGGTGCCCCCCTGCCCCCGTATATAAAGGAGCAAGGGGGAGGGGGAGGCTGGCCAAGGGAGGGCGCGCCAGGGAGGAGTCCTACTCCCACCGGGAGTAGGACTCCCTCCTTTCCTAGTCCAACTAGGAGAGGGGAAGGAAGGGAAGGAGAAGGAGAAGGAAGGAGAGGGAGGAAAAGGAGGAAAGGGGGGCCGGCCCCCTAGTCCAATTCGGTTTGGGCTAGGGGGGCCGCGCGCCCTGCCTCTTCTCTTCCACCACTTGGCCCATGAGGCCCATTGCTTCTTCCTCATATTCCCGTAACTCCCCGGTACCCCCGAAAATACCCGAATCACTCGGAACATTTCCAAACTCTGAATATAGTCGTCCAATATATCGATCTTTACGTCTCGACCATTTCGAGACTCCTCGTCATGTCCCGATCTCATCCGGGACTCCGAACTCCTTCGGCACATCAAAACCCATAAACTCATAATATAACTGTCATCGAAACCTTAAGCGTGCGGACCCTACATGTTCGAGAACTATGTAGACATGACCTAGAACTATTCTTGGTCAATAACCGATAGCGGAACCTGGATGCTCATATTGGCTCCTATATATTCTACGAAGATCTTTATCGGTCAAACCGCATAACAACATACGTTGTTCCCTTTGTCATCGGTATTTTACTTGCCCGAGATTCGATTGTCGGTATCCAATACCTAGTTCAATCTCGTTACCGGCAAGTCTGTTTACTCGTTACATAATGCATCATCCCGCAACTAACTCATTAGTCACATTGGTTGCAAGGCTTATAGTGATGTGCATTACCGAGAGGGCCCAGAGATACCTCTCGGACAATCGGAGTGACAAAACCTAATCTCGAAATACGCCAACCCAACATGTACCTTTGGAGACACCTGTAGTACTCCTTTATAATCACCCAGTTACGTTGTGACGTTTGGTAGCACCCAAAGTGTTCCTTCGGTAAACGGGAGTTGCATAATCTCATAGTTACAAGAACATGTATAAGTCATGAAGAAAGCAATAGCAACATACTAAACGATCAAGTGCTAGGCTAATGGAATGGTTCATGTCAATCACATCATTCTCCTAATGATGTGATCCCATTAATCAAATGACAACACATGTCTATGGTTAGGAAACATAACCATCTTTGATTAATGAGCTAGTCAAGTAGAGGCATACTAGTGACTATATGTTTGTCTATGTATTCACAAATGTATCATGTTTCTGGTTAATACAATTCTAGCATGAATAATAAACATTTATCATGAAATAAGGAAATAAATAATAACTTTATTATTGCCTCTAGGGGATATTTCCTTCACCTTTCAGCAGCGGATACCACGCCCTTTTAGGGCGGGACGCATTTGCAAGCTTTCAAGCTATACCCCATTATGGATACATGAAGCTTAAAATGCCCGGACCCAATGGAATCATCACTCTAGCCAGTGACCCGGACGTCGCACTCTGCGCCGAAAATAAAACTGCAGCACTTGCCCTCAAGGCATTATCTAAAGCCCTAGCGGCCGAAGAACTAACAATGCTGCGCACCACAGTGGACAGGGACGACGTGATACTCGACAAACAACCCAAGTCCACATCATTTAAACCCGCAGACGAGATAGTCAAATTCCAGGTCCATCCAACGGACCCCACGAAGACAGCTTCAATCGGGACACAGTTGAGCCCTATAATGGACGCCGCACTACGCGAATTCCTACGCGAGAATTGGGACATTTTTGCCTGGAATCCTTCTGACATGTCGGGCATCCCACGCGATCTGGCCGAACACAGCCTCAACATACTGAAAGGATATAAGCCAGTCAAACAGACTCTTAGGCGCTTCTCAGAACCTAAACGGCAAGCCATGGGAGAAGAGCTAGCCAAGCTATACTTGAAGCCGGATTCATCAGAGATATCAAGCATCCAGACTGGCTGGCAAACCTGGTAATGGTACCGAAGAAGGACAAATCCTGGCGCCTATGCGTCGACTTCAAAGACCTCAACAAGGCTTGCCCCAAGGATCCCTTCCCCCTCCCTCGCATCGACCAAATCATCGACGCCACCGCAGGACACGACTCACTGAGCCTTTCTTGGCCTACCTAAACAGGCAGGAGCTCCCCGAGGACCAAAATGAGGCACGTTGCATCATGCGGCGTTCCAAAGCCTACAAGGTCCACGAGGGGGAACTCTATAAGAAAAGCACGATTGGAGTGCTCCAACGATGCATCTCCGAAGAGGAAGGGCGGAAGCTCTTGGCCGAAATCCATGCCGGACTTGGCGGACACCACGCTGCGGCTTGGGCACTTGTCAGCAAGGCATTCCACACAGGCTTTTATTGGCCTACAGCCCGAGCAGACGCACAAGACCTTGTTCAACACTTCGTCGGTTGCCAGCTCTTTGCCAATCAGAGCCACATGCCCCCTACCGCTCTATAAACAATCCCCATCACTTGGCCCTTCGCGGTCTGGGGGCTGGATATGATCGGACCCCTTAAATGGGGAAGCCATAAGAAAAAATACTTGTTGGTCATGGTGGACAAGTTCACCAAATGGATAGAAGCCAAACCAGTCAAAACACCCAAATCCGGACCAGTGATAGACTTCATATCTGGGGTCGTACACCGATACGACGTCCCCCACAGCATTATCACTGACAATGGCTCAAACTTCACAGCCGATGAAGTGAAAACCTGGTGCGACAACATGGGCATTAAGCTCGATTACGCCTCCGTCTACCATCCCCAAACAAACGGCCAGGTCGAACATGCAAACGGTCTCATCATGAGCGGCATCAAACCCAGACTAGTGCTTTCCCTAACAGAATCGGACACGTACTGGGTCGAGGAGCTCGACTCCGTACTCTAGAAGCTGCGGACCACGCCGAATCGCACCACCGGATACACACCATTTTTCATGGTATACGGCGCAGAAGCAGTATTACCCTGCGATATAATACATGATTCACCTCGTGTACGCATGTACGAAGAGAAGGAAGCCGAGCTAGACCGGCAAGACAACTTAGATGCCCTGGAGAAGGAGCGCGACGTCGCAAAGGCCCATTCCCCATTCTATCAGCAGCAGGCTCGACGGTACCAAAGCAGAGAAGTGTGAGCCAAAACTTATAATATTGGCGAACTCGCTCGACGCCTATCGGAGAAGAAGAAGGACAAGCTCAAACCTAAGTGGGAGGGTCGCTTTGTTATTGACAAGGTTCTCACCGGAGGAGCGTACCGCCTGCGTAATGCATCCGATAACAGACTCGAGCCGAACCCATGGACGCGGCCAGGCTCCGGAGATTCTACACCTAAACGCCGAACTCAGTGTTCGTCTCCTTACCACTCCTCTTTCATTATGTTCCTCTCCCTTTTTCCTTTCTCGTTCTCTTTCATTCTTCACACAAATTACTTAATATAGTGCAGATGCTCAGATCGCTCCGACCACACTATGTGTGTAAGTTATACCTAGGGGCTTCCTATACGGAAGCTAAAAATAATTGCTTCCATGACTTCTTGCCTATCACATATGTGTTCTTTTTCCATATGTGCCTTTTCTTCACCATTATATGAATTAGTATGACTTAATATGTGGCCATGCTGGGTTGCCTGGCTCTTGTATTTATGCCCTACGTTCTCGTTAATTCGGCTAGGGCATAAGGGGAGTACCTCTATGATTGGTACTGTCGGTTGAGCCGGATGTGTACCTCAGACTGGGTGAAGCCGAAAGCTAGCGTTCTTAAGGGAATATTCGGTCGGTGGACAAAAGATGTTCTTTTTAGTTTATTACAACGTGAACCCCTAGAAGTTTTTATCCCGCGTCTTTGTTCGCAGTTCGGACATGTAAATTGATGCATGCGCTCCTAGGGAAAGGAACCCCTAACGGAACTATTCTCCCTGGAAGATGTTTCTTACTATCCATGTAATATAACATAACTAGTTGGGCACTTGTCTGTTCAAGCACTTATGACCCCTACGCCTGATTTTCATGCATACCCCGGTTCTGCATAACTGAGTGGGTATTCGGATACACCCCGGACTATCGGATCCGGGGGCTGAAGCGAAAAGTTCCGCCATGACAAATGATTTTAATCTGGCTAGGGACTACATATGTCCATTGAATTACATAGTCACTTGGACTGACTATATTCTTCCTCTATACCATCCAACAGGCTATCTAGCTTACAATCCTATTGGGAATACTTTGCGGCTAACGCTACCTGGTCATACACCAGACTCATGGAATTTCTTGCCCATCTGGCCCCGCCGGTCCAACTTCGGCCATATGGTTCGGGTCTAGCTTGGTGTAGTGCGTCTTCACCATGGCCCAGGCTTCTCTTGCACCTTGCCGGCAGGCTGACATCTTCCACAATCGGAAGCGCCGCTGTGCTCCTTGGAGCACATCCACGAGCTCCCCCATGCCTTTTGGCAGAGAAATGGATGGCCACAAGGCCTGGGCAATACCCTGCATCACCTGCCGAGCTCGCTCATGAAGTTGTGAGAGGTCTTGCAGTAGATCACCTGCGGACGCGGGCATCTCCTCTTCAGGATGGCCCGACAGCATACCTACAGATATAAACTCTTTCAAAATGCTTCCTCGCCAAGTTGTACTATAGTTCATCTAGGCACTTACCATAAATGCTGCGATGAAGCCTTCTGTTCTCCTTCATGGAGTCCGCCAGCTGAGCGCGAACATCTCCTAATTCGACGCCCAGCCGAACATTGGCATCTTGAAGATTGTTCTTCTCCTGCTTAACCTGCGTAAGAATACGCTCGCCAGCTTTTAGCTGCCTTTGGAGATGTGACTCGTCACCTCCTACGACCTCTGGATTCACCCCGGGATTGTCTGCAGAATTTTCTGTTAGACTTATCATACAAGCCACTTACTAACTGGTACACTTCCAAATAATTGAGACAAATGTTACCAAATGAGGCCTTCTGGGATTCCTCTAGCTTGGCAACCGTGGCCCTCAGCTGGGTCTTGCACTCCTCCAGCTCTTGAGACAATTGTTCATTCTTATCTACAAGGACCTGTGCATGAATTGATCCTTAAAATAGTTGTTCCAACCGTTTCAAGTCCCAGGGGCTACTGCTATACATGCCTATCAAATTTTCTTACCCGTATGTCTTTGGCATACTAGTCCATCGCACGGGCAAGCCCGCCCTGAGCAGCTCGGATATATGCATCTCCTGAATTGAAGGCATTAAATGCCTCTTTGGAAAAGATGTTGTTGCAAAGTACGGCCCGTCGACGCTGGTGATTCATAGCACTCTCTACTTCGGAATTCGTGGCGGAGAGCATATCTACATCCTTTGTTGGAGGATAATTCGGCATCGGCCCCGTGTCCGCTTCCTCCCTCGAAGCTGGTCCTAGAATCCGGCTGGTGGAGGTGTGATTGGCAGGATTCCCGGTATAGTCTGGCTACTCCTCGTTCTGCCAGGACACCAAGGACGCTGTCACATTTCAAACACAATAATCACAGAGCAGGCTTTTACCATACCTCTGTAGTGGCATTTCGGCCCTGACCGCCTTCCTCTTAAACCTGCCGGATTCGGACGCCCTTTGCCAACGAGCCCCTAGGGGCTCGGTGCCGCGTTCCGATTGTCGTCTCTACAAAAATACGATATTCCAGGCATAAGGCATGACATCACAAAGGATTCCTCTTCAGAGGATAGGGTTTTCTAGCTTTGCTTACATGTGATGCAGGTAGCAGTCCATGATAATCGGCAATAATAGCCACTGAGGCACCATCGCAGCTCGCCTGATAAAATGTCCCGTTGACGAGCTCCACAGTAATATCCGGGTCTTCTTCGAGTCCTGAATCGCAGGCCCTTCCAGGGTCCTCTGGCTGCGGGGAGGGGCTGGAGAATCCTTCTACGGCCCTCCTCAGTTCCTGCTCAGAAATATCGAGGTAAATAAACTTGACGAAGGACGCCAGAATAAATGAAGCGGGGGGAAGAGTGACAACTTACCCAACTTGGGGGGTTGTACATAGAAAACCCATCCCGCGGTTTAATATGAAGGAATTGTTCTTCTTCTCCTTTATACAAATCGGATAATATTCTTGCCAGAGCAGTGGCGGAGTCCGGACCCTTACGACTACAGCGGGTGGCATCATCTTTCCCATTGTAGTGCCACATGGGCTTCCCCCGATACTGAAGCGGTTACACTCCCCGCATTATTCATATTGCCATAACCTCGACTATTGTCAGTCCTGATTTGGCCAGTAACTTTATCCTGTTCATCAGGAAGTATACTTCTTTGCTACCCTCCTCCTCGGAGCCCCGAGGGAGCCAACTTTGGCGTGCCTTCGGCGGAGCATTACTGAACTCAGGGAGACCTGTCGGGACTGGATCCGAAAGGGGAACGTCATCGACATAAAACCACTCGAGGGCCAGTTCTCCGGTGCCTTCTTGGGAGTACCGGATAGGTATCCGTTCTCGGCGACGCGCCATACTTCTGCTCCGCCCACTTGATATACGGATTCCCCCTAGTTGTGAGGGACGAGGCAAAACAACTTCTTCAATAACCCGAAATGAGCCTGGCAGCCCAGAAATAGTTTGCAAAGTGCGACGTATCCTGCTATGTGCAGCACGGAGGCAGGGGTGAAGTTGTGCAATTGGAGGCCGTAGAACTCCAGGAGCCCACGAAGGAATGGGTGGATTGGAAACCCGATGCCTCTTAGCAGATGCGGGATGAGGCATATTCGCTCCCCCGGGGATGGATTAGGAGATCTCTCCGCTTGGTCCCCGCCATTATAGGTGGCTAGTCCGGCTCGGACGGGGACCATGAACGCTGGTGGAAGAAACCCCTAGGTCTGCAGCTCTATTAAGCGGTTTTGAGGAACAGAGCATTCTTCCCAGTCACCTGGCCTAGAGCTACGGGAATGAGAGGAGGAGGTGCGACGACCTGCATGTTGGAATGATTCTTTCTGGGCGCGCTCTGTAGGGTGCTCGCTCAAGGGAAGAGGATGGAGTTTGGATCTGAGAATCCCCATCCCTTCAAATAGATGGTTTTGCTTGCAGGACCGGGGAGGCAAATACAAAACTGCCCTGGCTCCTCGCATTTGCTCGACACGTGGAGGTGGTCATTATTGAAGCATAGAAGCCGAGGAGTACAACATTGATGGGAAGCCGGACACCGCTCATTACAATAAATACTTTGGAGTATTCGGAGATGGAACCCGCCTTGCAATGCCAGACTCATCGTCATTGAAGCCTGGTTCAGGGGCTACTGAGGGAGTCATGGATTAGGGGGTATCCAGATAGCCGAACTATATACTTTGGTCGGACTGTTGGAGTATGAAGATACAAGACTCAAGACTTCGTCCTGTGACCGGATGGGACTCTCCTTTGCGTGGAAGACAAGCTTGGCGATTCAGATATTGTATTCCCTTCCTTGTAACCGACTCCATGTAAACCCTAGCCCTGTCCGGTGTCTATATAAACCGGAGAGTTCGGTCCATATGAGGACGATCACAACATTCATAATCATCATAGGCTAGCTTCTAGGGTTTAGCCTCTACGATCTCGTGGTAGATCAACTCTTGTAACACTCATATCATCAATATCAATCAAGCAGGAAGTAGGGTTTTACCTCCATCGAGAGGGCCCGAACCTGGGTAAACATTGTGTCCCTTACCTCCTTTTAACATTAGCCTTAGACCCACAGATCGGGACACCCTACCCGAGATCCGCCAGTTTTGACACCGACAGTGGTGTCGAAAAGGAGTAATTTTCAGGCATCGGGTTGTGTTCTGGTCGGGCTTACACATTGTGTTGTCGAAAAGTTGCATTTTTCAGGCCTCAGGTTGTGTTTGGGTCAGGCTTACATGTAGGGTGTCGAAAAGGAGTAACTTTCTGGCCTCGGGTTGTGTTTGGGTCGGGCTTACACATGGCGGTGTCAAAAAGGAGTAATTTTCTGGCCTCGGGTTGTGTTTGGGTCAGGCTTGCATGTTGTGGTGTCGAAGTGAGTAATTTTCCGGCCTCAGGTTGTGTTTGGGTCGGGCTTAC
>NC_041385.1:850436958-850437626 GCF_002162155.2 Triticum dicoccoides | reverse complement strand
GTTCCGGTCGGGCTTACACGTTGTGGTGTCTAAAAGTAGTAATTTTCAGGCCTCGGGTTGTGTTTGGGTCGGGCTTACACGTGGGGGTGTCGAAAAGGAGTAATTTTCTGGCCTCGGGTAGTGTTTGGGTCGGGCTTACACATGGCGGTGTCGAAAAGGAGTAATTTTCAGGCCTTGGGTTGTGTTCGGGTCGGGGTTACAGGTGGCGGTGTCGAAAAGGAGTAATTTTCAAGCATCTAGTTGTGTTTGGGTCGGGCTTACACGTTGTGTTGTAGGAAAAGTTGTAATTTTCAGGCATCGGATTGTGTTCTGGTCGGGCTTACATGTTGTGGTGTCAAAAAGTTGTACTCCCTCCGTCCGGAAATACTTGTCGGGAAGATGGATGTATCTAGATGTATTTTTGTTCTAGATGCATTCATTTTCATCAATTTCTACGACAAGTATTTCTGGACGGAGGGAGTAATTTTCAGGCATCGGGTTGTGTTTGGATCGGGCTTACACGTGGGAGTGTCGAAAAGGAGTAATTTTTTGGCATCGGGTTGTGTTCGGGTCGGGCTTACAAGTGGCGGTGTCAAAAACTTGTAATTTTCAGGCATCGGGTTGTGTTTGGGTCATGCTTACACGTGGCGGTGTCGAAAAGGAGTAATTTTCAGGCATCGGGTTGTGTT
>NC_041385.1:850434803-850435377 GCF_002162155.2 Triticum dicoccoides | reverse complement strand
CAGGCCTCAGGTTGTGTTTGGGTCGGGCTTACACGTGGTGATGTCGAAAAGGAGTAATTTTCTGGCCTCGGGTTATGTTTGGGTCGGGCTTGCACGTGGTTGTGTTGAAAATGAGTAACTTTCGAGTCTCAAGCTGGCCTTACAAATGGAGACGTTAAAAAAGTGTCATCCGGGCCATGCTTTTGGGCTTCAGGCTTGCATGCGGTAGGGAGTTACACTAGGAATGGATGAAAAATGTTGTTCGGGCCGTAGTATTGGGCTTCAGACTAGCATTCAGCTTACATGTGGCGGTGTCAAAAAGGAGTAATTTTCAGGCAGAGGGTTGTGTTTGGGTCGGGCTTACATGTGGCGGTGTCGAAAAGTTGTAATTTTCAGGCATCGGATTGTGTTCTTGTGGGCTTACACGTTGTGGTGTCAAAAAGTAGTAATTATCAGGCCTCGGTTGTGTTTGGGTCAGGCTTACACATGAAGGTGTCGAAAAGGAGTAATTTTCAGGCCTTGGGTTGTGTTTGGGTCGGGATTACAGGTGGCGGTGTCGAAAAGGAGTAATTTTCAAGCATCTGGTTGTGTTTGG
>NC_041385.1:850433894-850434793 GCF_002162155.2 Triticum dicoccoides | reverse complement strand
GGGTTGTATTTGGGTCGGGCTTACACTTGGGGGTGTCGAAAAGGAGTAATTTTCTGGCATAGGGTTGTGTTTGGGTCGGGCTTACACGTGGCGGTGTCAAAAACTTGTAATTTTCAGGCATCGGGTTGTGTTTGGGTCATGCTTACACGTGGCGGTGTCGAAAAGGAGTAATTTTCAGGCATCAGGTTGTGTTTGGGTCGGGCTTACACGTGGCGGTGTCGAAAAGTTGTAATTTTGAGGCATTGGATTGTGTTCTGGTCGGGGTTTCACATTGTGGTGTCGACAAGTTGTAATTTTCAGGCATCTGGATGTGTTCTGGTCAGGCTTACACGTTCTGGTTTCGAAAAGATGTAATTTTCATGTCACATCCCTAGTTCTGACAATGCCTAGTGCATGCATTAGAGTGTTACATCATGTTTAAATTTCATTTAAACCTGAGATGGGGATTGACTAAGCCCTAGCCCCAAATGAATTCAACTAGGGTCAAAATAAAACCTTTTTCATTGAACTCAAAATGTCCTCTAAAAATGTTCAACATTTCTGGTTTGAGGTGGAAGCATCTACCAAAAATGTTTTATATTTTTGCAGGACATATTTGGTCACTGAATTAAATCATATAGTATTTTCATTTGGGCATTTAAATGCTATTAAATATTTCAAATGCTCAAATAATCATAAACTAAAATGTTTACTGTTGGATATATTCTAAACAGTAGCCATGATTAGTTTCATGATTTTTGAAAGTGTCTGAGTATTTTTAATAAAGCCCTAAATTTACAGAATAATAGAAAACAGTAAATAAAAAGAAAAGAGAAGAAGTACCTGGCGCTCACCTGTGCTGGCCCAGCCTCCCCTGTGCAGCCCACCTGCGTGGCCCAGCCCACCTCCTTCCCCCCCCC
>NC_041385.1:850428736-850431734 GCF_002162155.2 Triticum dicoccoides | reverse complement strand
CAGGCTTACACATGGGGGTGTCGAAAACGAGTAATTTTCTGGCATCGGGTTGTGTTTAGGTCGGGCTTACACATGGCGGTGTCAAAATCTTGTAATTTTCAGGCATCAGGTTGTGTTTGGGTCATGCTTACATGTGGCGGTGTTGAAAAGGTGTAATTTTCAGGCATCGGGTTGTGTTTGGGTCAGGCTTACAGGTGGCGGTGTCGAAGGAGTAATTTTCAGGCATCAGATTGTGTTTGGGGTCGGGCTTACACGTTATGGTGTCGAAAAATTGTAATGTTCAGGCATCGGGTTGTGTTCTGGTCGGGCTTACACGTTGTGGTGATGAATTTTTTTAATTTTCAGGCATTGGGTTGTGTTTCGGTCGAGCTTACACGTGGGGGTTTCGATAAGGAGTAACTAGCGGGGTAACCCGCGCATTTGCGCGGCTAGGCTCAATACATATTGTTTTTTCTTTAGGATGTTACAAAGGACGGTGCATACGGTTTTACTTTTAAATATATTCTCTTGAACGTGCTCGTGCGATTAATTATCATTAAAAAATGTCAATTATATATGTCTTGAGGAAATGTGATTTTTTTTGTGGGGTTGAGGAAACGTGATTGCATTTTGATATAATTCTTCCAATGATTGTATTGGGCTTTTGGCAAGGCCGATGATAAAAGTTGATGTTATTTGAGTTCGTGACCATCCTTGGGAAAGCATTTACTTTCATATTGATCTCTGGCTTCCCTCGTCCACTCCTCCTCGCATGCAATTTAATTGCCAATCATATATGGACTCCTATTGAACTGTCCTTATTGCTCTAGAATTTCAATCAATTCCCCTTTATTCCCATCCAAATTTGTATTTTAGATGCCCTAAATTGATTTTAATGTTAACCGTATAATCTGGACCGACCATATACTTAGCTATATGTGGACGAACATGGTTGCTTGTTTGCCTCTTGTTTTAATATACAATTATAGATTACACTAAATTAACATGGTTTCTGGCTTTCGACATTTATTGGGGCAGCCACAAAATAATTGTCCTTTCGTTATACAATATGTTCGTTCGTGATATATAGCATGTTGGAACCGATCCTCTAGTTTGCTTGCACGTATCATGCATTAAGCGTACATATCTTATAACATTTCCTTCTGTTAGTAACCATGTCCCTCTTTCTCCCTAGGTATCATGAAATCCGATAGTTAGTATTGATTTTTTTCATACCTTTGTTCGTCTTTGTTGTACTCTCACCCGCACATATTGATCTATTATGTATTTTAAATTTACTGTTGCTCTCAGATGTTAGTGTGTCATTAGGTTGTCATTCAAATTATTAAAATGTTTGAAATGGAGTTTTTTCTATGCAAACTATTTGCTACAATGCCATGTCTATTTTGCTATAGCATCAAGATATAGAAAAATAGCGCATCTAACATACGCACCTCAGATTAGAGACCAAATTCCAAGCAATTAATTTCCTTTTGCTGGTTGGCGTTTAAAATTTGAGACATGCTTTCCGATATGACCTCACCTCATACGCACCTTTCATCTTATGCAAAAAACCATGTGCTAATTAAATTGACATGTGAATCTGAAATACGGATTTTGCCCTCCCGAACAGCTAAAATCTTCTGACATAGTCGAGTAAATAGATACAAATAGATGGAAATTTTTGAAATACAAAAATAAAGAAATATGTGGATACGTAGCAGTAAATAGTACGTGAATTGTGTCGTTGCATTTTTGCCTTTTTGGCTTATAGATAGATAAAAAAACATTTATGAAATTCAAGCTACATTTTTTTTGACAACGTGAAATTGTATCTACGTGTAATGAACAACTCCTCACAAAAGAAATGAGCAACTATATGTGCGTACAGAATAATGTGTTTTCATAACCCTGCTGGGCAAAACTGGGATATGCATTTGAAATTGATGTCCGAGTTACTACGTATATCATCATCGGTAGTTAGAAATTACTTCTATATTATATCACGAAAATGTAGTCTGATTTAAAATAAAAAATAATTTTTAATAAGCAATTGTTATTCCTTTTTCTTTATATTTTAGTAAATAATTCAAAGTTTTTTATAACAAAATAACAAAATCAAAGTTTAGTAATCAGTGAAATTGTATGTACATGTAACAAAAACTCCTAATAAAAGAAATGAGCAACTATATGTGCGTACATAATAACTTTTCGGATTCTTTTTAGTCCGAACAATGGTTTTGGTTTTTTAAGTGGGCTCCATAAAGCCGGCTGTGTACATAAGTTAATTACTCCATATATATGCATGTGCTAGCTTCTTTGTGTCAAGAAAAAAATCTGCTAGCTTCTTAGTAGTAACATGCATGGACTCTTCCTTTCTTATTCTTTATTTGATCAGCGAACTCTTTCTTTTTTACTGAATCGGCAAAGGAAGCAAGTAGTGTTCTCTCTCTCTAAAAAAGCAAGTAGCGTGTGTGACCAGGACTCTTAGCGTTAGGTTCCTCTTTTTTTACCTCTATATCCGGCGTAGGAGATTTATAAGCGTGTATATTAGGAATCATTAAGTACAGACGTGATAGACCAATATGTTCCTACATACATGTTTATTCGTTACGTAAAAAAAATTCTAAATCTCAACCCTTAATTTTCTGATCTGACGATGCAAATAATATTAGCATATGTGGATAAACGTGATGGCTTGTTTGTCTCTTATTTTAATTATATAATAGATTTTCTGGCCTCGGGATGTGTTTGGGTCGGGATTACACGTGGCGGTGTCGAAAAGGAGTAATTTTCTGGCTTTGGGTTGTATTTGGGTCGGGCTTACAGGTGGCTGTGTCGAAGTAGTATTTTTCAGGCATCGGGTTGTGTTTGGGTCGGGCTTACACGTGGCATTGTCGAAAACTTGTAATTTTCGGGCATCAGGTTGTGTTTGGGTCGGGCTTACACGTTGTGGTGTCGAAAAGTTGTAATTTTCAGGCATCGGGTTGTGTTTGGGTCGGGCTTACACGTGGCGGTG
>NC_041385.1:850426598-850427268 GCF_002162155.2 Triticum dicoccoides | reverse complement strand
CATCGGGTTGTGTTTGGGTCAGGCTTACACGTGGCGGTGTCGAAAAGTTGTAATTTTCAGGCATCGGGTTGTGTTCTGGTCGGGCTTACACGTTGTGCTGTCGAAAAGATGTAATTTTCAGGCATCGGGTTATGTTCTGGTCGGCTTACACATTGTGGTGTCGAAAAGTTGTAATTTTCCGGCCTCGGGTTGTGTTCTGGTCGGTCTTACACATGGGGGTGTCGAAAAGGAGTAATTTTCTGGCCTCGGGTTGTGTTTGGGTCAGACTTGCACGTGGTTGTGTCGAAAATGAGTAATTTTCGGGTCTCAAGCTGGCCATACACATGGAGACATTAAAAAACTGTCATCCGGGCCATGCTTTTGGCCTTCAGGCTAGCATGCGGTAGGGAGTTACACTTGGAATGGATGAAAAATGTTGTTCGGGCCATAGTATTGGGCTTCAGACTAGCGTTCAGCTTACATGTGGCGGTGTCAAAAAGTCGTACTTTTCAGGCAGAGGGTTGTGTTTGGGTCGGGCTTACACGTGGCGGTGTCAAAAAGTTGTAATTTTCAGGCATCGGGTTGTGTTCTGGTCGGGCTTACACGTTGTGGTGTCGAAAAGTTGTAATTTTCAGGCCTCGGGTTGTGTTCTGGTCGGTCTTACACGTGGGGGTGTCGAAAAGGAGTAATT
>NC_041385.1:850424608-850425203 GCF_002162155.2 Triticum dicoccoides | reverse complement strand
TGGATCGGGCTTACACGTGGCGGTGTCGAAAAGGAGTAATTTTCAGGCCTTGGCTTCTGTTTGGGTCAGGCTTACATGTGGCGGTGTTGAAAAGTAGTAATTTTTAGGCATCGGGTTGTGTTTCGGTCGGCCTTACACGTGGCGGTGTCGAAAAGTTCTAATTTTCAGGCATCGGGTTGTGTTCTAGTCGGGCTTACACGTTGTGGTGTCAAAAAGTTGTAGTCCCTCCATTCCAAAATAGATGACTCAACTTTGTACTAATTTTAGTACAAAGTTAGTATAAAGTTGGGTCATCTATTTTGGAACAGAGGGAGTAATTTTCAGGCATCGGGTTGTGTTTCTGTCGGGCTTACACGTTGTGGTGTCGAAAAGGAGTAATTTTCTGGCCTGAGGTTGTGTTTGGGTCGGGCTTACGCATGGGGGTGTCGAAAAGGAGTAATTTCTAGACCTTGGGTTGTGTTTGGGTCGGGCTTACATGTTGCGGTGTCGAAAATGAGTAATTTTTAGGCCTCGGGTTGTGTTTGTGTCGGGCTTACACGTGGCGGTGTCGAAAAGGAGTAATTTTCAGGCCTTGGGTTGTGTTTGGGTCGGGTTT
>NC_041385.1:850423922-850424471 GCF_002162155.2 Triticum dicoccoides | reverse complement strand
AAGGAGTAATTTTCTGGCCTCGGGTTGTGTTTGGGTTGGGCTTGCATGTGGTTGTGTCGAAAATGAGTGATTTTCGGGTCTCAAGCTGGCCTTACACATGGAGACGTTAAAAAAGTGTCATCCGGGCCATGCTTTTGGGTTTCAGGCTAACATGCGGTAGGGAGTTACACTTGGAATGGATGAAAAATGTTGTTCGGGCCATAGTATTGGCCTTCAGACTAGCGTTCAGCATACATGTGGCGGTGTCAAAAAGGAGTAATTTTCAGGCAGAGGGTTGTGTTTGGGTCGGGCTTACACGTGGCGGTGTCGAAAAGTTGTAATTTTCAGGCATCGCGTTGTGTTCTGGTCAGGCTTACACGTTGTAGTGTCGAAATGTTGTAATTTTCAGGCATCGGGTTGTGTTCCGGTCGGCTTAGACGTTGTGGTGTCGAAAAGTAGTAATTTTAAGGCCTCGGGTTATGTTTGGGTCGCGCTTACACATGGGGGTGTCGAAAAAGGAGTAATTTTCTGGCCTCCGGTTGTATTTGGGTCGGGCTAAAACGTGGCGGT
>NC_041385.1:850421693-850422212 GCF_002162155.2 Triticum dicoccoides | reverse complement strand
CGTTGTGGTGTCGAAAAGTTCTAATTTTCAGGCATCGGGTTGTGTTCTGGTCGGGCTTACACGTTGTGGTGTCGAAAAGTTGTACTCCCTCCGTCCGAAAATACATGTCATCAAAATGGACAAAAAGGGATGTATCTAGAAATAAAATACATCTAGAAACACCCCCTTTTATTCATTTTGATGACAAGTATTTCCAGACGGAGGGAGTAATTTTCAGGCATCGGGTTGTGTTCTGGTCGGGCTTACACGTTGTGGTGTCGAAAAGTTGTAATCTCTTGGCCTGAGGTTGTGTTTGGGTCAGGCTTACGCGTGGCGGTCTTGAAAAGGAGTAATTTTCAAGCCTTGGGTTATGTTTGGGTCGGCTTACATGTGGCGGTGTCGAAAAGGATTAATTTTTAGGCCTCGGGTTGTGTTTGTGTCGGGCTTACACGTGGCGGTGTCGAAAAGGAGTAATTTTCAGGCCATGGCATGTGTTTGGATCGGCCTTACACGTGGCGGTGTCGAAAAGGAGTAATTTTC
>NC_041385.1:850421016-850421509 GCF_002162155.2 Triticum dicoccoides | reverse complement strand
TAATTTTCTGGCCTCGGGTTGTGTTTGGGTCGGGCTTGCACGTGGTTGTGTCGAGAATGAGTAATTTTCGGGTCTCAAGCCGGCCTTACACATGGAGACTTTAAAAAAGTGTCATCCGGACCATGCTTTTGGGCTTCAGGCTAGCATGCGGTAGGGAGTTACACTTGGAATGGATGAAAAATGTTGTTCGGGCCATGGTATTGGGCTTTAGACTAGCGTTCGGCTTACATGTGGCGGTGTCGAAAAGGAGTAATTTTCAGGCAGATGGTTGTGTTTGGGTCGGGCTTACACGTGGCGGTGTCGAAAAGTTGTAATTTTCAGGCATCGGGTTGTGTTCTGGTCGGGGTTACACGTTGTGGTGTCGAAATGTTGTAATTTTCAGGCATCAGATTGTGTTTCGGTCGGGCTTAAACGTTATGGTGTCGAAAAGTAGTAATTTTCAGGCCTCGGATTATGTTTGGGTCGCGCTTACACGTGGGGGTGTCAAAAAGGA
>NC_041385.1:850369715-850420206 GCF_002162155.2 Triticum dicoccoides | reverse complement strand
GTACTCCCTCCATTCCAAAATAGATGACTCAACTTTGTACTAATTTTAGTACAAAGTTAGTATAAAGTTGGGTAGTAATTTTCAGGCATCGGGTTGTGTTCTGGTCGGGCTTACACGTTGCGGTGTCGAAAAGTTGTAATTTTCAGGCCTCGGGTTGTGTTCTGGTCGGGCTTACACATTGTGGTGTCGAAAAGTTGTAATTTTCAGGCATCGGTTTGTGTTTTGGTCGGGTTTACACGTTGTGGTGTTGAAAAGTTATAATTTTCAGGCATTGGGTTGTGTTCTGGTCGGGCTTACACGTTGTGGTGTCGAAAAGTTGTAATTTTCTGGCCTGAGGTTGTGTTTGGGTCAGGCTTACGCGTGGCGGTCTCGAAAAGGAGTAATTTTCAGGCCTTGGGTTATGTTTGGGTCGGGCTTACATGTGGCGGTGTCGAAAAGGATTAATTTTTAGGCCTCGGGTTGTGTTTGTGTCGGGCTTACACGTGGCGGGGTCGAAAAGGAGTAATTTTCAGGCCTTGGGTGGTGTTTGGGTCGGTGAGGGAGTTCCGGAATAGGGGGTGTCCGGATAGCCGAACTATCATCATCAGTCGGACTCCAAGACTATGAAGATAGAAGATTCAAGACTTCGTCCCGTGTCCGGATGGGACTTTCCTTGGCGTGGAGGGCAAGCTTGACGATACGGATATGTAGATCTCCTACCATTGTAACCGACTCTGTGTAACCCTAGCCCTCTCCGGTGTCTATATAAACCGGATGGCTTTAGTCCATAGGACGAACAATCATACCATAGGCTAGCTTCTAGGGTTTAGCCTCCTTGATCTCGTGGTAGATCCACTCTTGTAACACACATCATCAATATTAATCAAGCAGGACGTAGGGTTTTACCTCCATCAAGAGGGCCCGAACCTGGGTAAAACATCGTGTCCCTCGTCTCCTGTTACCATCCGCCTAGACGCACAGTTCGGGACCCCCTACCCGAGATCCGCCGGTTTTGACACCGACATTGGTGCTTTCATTGAGAGTTCCTCTGTGTCGTCACCGATAGGCTCGATGGCTTCTTCGACCATCATCAATGACGCAGTCCAGGGTGAGACCTTTCTCCCCGGACAGATCTTCGTATTCGGCGGCTTCGCGCTGCGGGCCAATTCGCTTGGCCATCTGGAGCAGATCGAAAGCTACGCCCCTGGCCGTCAGGTCAGGTTTGGAAGTTTGAACTTCACGGCAGACATCCGCGGGGACTTGATCCTCAATGGATTCGAGCCACCGCCGAGCGTGTCGCACTGTCACGGCGGGCATGATTTAGCCCTACAGCCGGAATATAACCTGGAGGCCGCACTTGAACCCGCCCCGATCTCCAATTCGGAGCCGGCTGCGCAGATCGAGGACGGATGGCTAGACACCGCCTCGGGGGCTGCAACCTCTACGGCAATAGAGCCGAATGCTGACCTTGTCCCTCATAAAGCTCGTGACTCCGAGGTGCCGGACTCCTTGCCGGACTCCGAACCTCCCGCGCCCCCTCCGATCGAATCCGATTGGGCGCCGATCATGGAGTTCACCACAGCGGACATCTTTCAACGCTCACCTTTCGGCGACATCCTGAGTTCGCTAAAGTATCTCTCGTTATCAGGAGAGCCCTGGCCGGACTGCGGCCAGGACGGTTGGGATGCAGACGACGAAGAAATTCAAAGCCCACCCACCACCCACTTGATAGCCGCTGTCGACGATCTAACCGACATGCTAGACTATGACTCCGAAGACATCGACGGTATGGATGACGATGCCGGAGAAGAACAAGAACCAGCACCTATCGGGCACTGGAAAGCCACCTCATCATATGACATATACATGGTGGATATCCCAAAGGACGGGAATGGCGAAGGAACAGAGGAGGATGACCCCTCTAAGAAACAGCCCAAGCGCCAGCGTCAGCGGAGCCGCTCTAAATCCCGCCACAGCAAGAATGAAGATTCCGGCACCGGAGATAACAATACACCGGACAGTGCCGAAGACAACCCACTCCAGCAAGATCCCGCGCAGGAGGATGGAGATGCCAGCCCTCATGAGAGAGCGGCAGAAGAAGAGGTAGAGGATTATATGCCTCCCTCCGGAGACGAAGTAAGCCTCGACGACGATGAATTCGTCGTGCCTGATGATCCCGTCGAACAAGAGCGTTTTAAACGCAGGCTTATGGCCACGGCGAACAGCCTCAAGAAAAAGCAGCAACAGCTTAGAGCTGATCAAGATCTGCTAGCCGACAGATGGACTGAAGTCCTCGCGGCCGAAGAGCATGAGCTCGAACGCCCCTCCAAAGGCTACCCTAAATGCAAGCTGCTCCCCTGCTTAGAGGAGGAAGCGTATGAACCTGCATCACCAGGAGACAATACGGCTGACCGACCACCCCGTGGACGTGACAGAGAGGCCTCCAGGCCCTTTACTAGACCCGTACCCCGGCAGTGCTCAAAAAGCACACGGCCACAGGGGAACGCTCCGGACTTGCGAGATATATTGGACGATAAGGCAAGACAATGAAGATCGATCTATGGATCGCATGGGTGCCCCACGATACGTGACGATAACCGTCATGCCGGACACAGTAAGTCCGGTCGGGCCGAACAAAATAGACCAAGCTCCCTTGAGCTCCGTCGTGATATCGCCCAGTACAGAGGCGCCGCACACCCACTATGCTTCACAGATGAAGTAATGGATCATCAAATCCCCGAAGGGTTTAAACCCGTCAATATTGAATCCTACAATGGCACAACAGACCCCGCAGTTTGGATCGAAGACTATCTTCTTCACATCCACATGGCCCGCGGTGACGATCTTCACGCCATCAAATATCTCCCCCTCAAGCTTAAAGGACCAGCCCGGCATTGGCTTAACAGCTTGCCAGCAGAGTCAATTGGGAGTTGGGAAGACCTGGAAGCCGCATTCCTCGATAACTTCCAAGGCACGTATGTGCGACCACCAGACGCTGATGACCTAAGCCACATAATTCAGCAGCCAGACGAATCGGCCAGACAATTCTGGACACGGTTCTTAACCAAGAAAAACCAAATCGTCGACTGTCCGGATGCGAAGGCCCTCGCGGCCTTCAAGCATAATATCCGCGATGAGTGGCTTGCCCGGCACCTGGGACAGGAAAAGCCGAAATCCATGGCAGCCCTCACATCACTCATGACCCGCTTCTGTGCGGGTGAGGACAGCTGGCTAGTACACAGCAACAACCTCAGCAAAAATTCTGGCAGTCCGGATTTCAAGGACCGAAATGGCAGGCCGCATCGTAACAAAAACAAACGCCGCACTAACGGCAACAATAGTGAGGATACGGCAGTCAATGCCGGATTCAGAGGCTCTAAACCCGGTCAGCGGAAAAAGCCATTCAAAAGAAATACTCCGGGTCCGTCCAATTTTGACCGAATACTCGACCGCTTGTGCCAGATACACGGCACCCCCGAAAAGCCAGCTAACCACACCAATAGGGACTGTTGGGTATTCAAGCAGGCAGGCAAGTTAATTGCCGAAAACAACGACAAGGGACTGCATAGCGATGACGAGGAAGAGACCCGACCGCCGAACAATAGAGGACAGAAGGGTTTCCCCCCACAGGTGCGGACGGTGAACATGATATACGCAACGCACATACCCAAAAGGGAGCGGAAGCGTGCACTCAGGGATGTATACGCGATGGAGCCAGTTGCCCCGAAGTTCAATCCATGGTCCTCCTGCCCGATCACTTTTGACCGAAGGGACCACCCCACCAGCATCCGCCATGGCGGATTCGCCGCATTGGTCTTAGACCCAATCGTCGACGGGTTTCACCTCACCAGAGTCCTAATGGACGGCGGTAATAGCCTGAACCTGCTTTATCAGGATACAGTGCGCAAAATGGGCATAGACCCCTCAAGGATTAAACCTACCAAGACGACCTTTAAAGGCATCATACCAGGTGTAGAAGCCAATTGTACAGGCTCAATTACACTGGAAGTGGTCTTCGGATTGCCGGATAACTTCCGAAGCGAGGAGTTAATCTTCGACATAGTCTCGTTCCGCAGTGGCTATCACGCCCTACTCGGACGTACTGCGTTCGCAAAGTTCAACGCGGTGCCGCACTACGCATACCTCAAGCTCAAGATGCCAGGCCCTCGAGGAGTCATCACGGTCAACGGAAACACTGAACGTTCTCTCTGCACGGAGGAACATACAGCGGCTCTCGCGGCAGAAGTGCAATGCAGCCTCTTAAGGCAATTCTCGAGTCCGGTCGTTAAGCGGCCAGACACAGCTAAGCGCGCCCGGAGTAACATTCAACAAGACCATCTGGCACGTTCCGAGCACGCGTAGCAGTGCGGCCCCAACCCTAGCCCCTGTAAAACGTCAAGACAGGTCCCTCGCATAAACCATTACGCTCTGAAGATACCATGGGCATGGGGAGAGGGGCACGACCACGATAGGCCCAGACTGCGGCTCAACCGCACCAGGGGCTCTCAAGTGTGTCGTTCTTTTTCTTTTCCTTTTTCTTTTTATTACCCACAGGACTCCGTTCGTCAGAGGCCCTGTCCGGTAGCAGACCTGCCGAACTCACGATGCAATAGCCAGGGAAGGATAAAGGCTACAATGAATATACAGGTGGTCTCCATTACGAGCATTTTTATACACCAATCCGCAGCCTACCCCTGGAGGGGGACATGTTTAACAGTCCCATTCCTTGCTTATCGCACCATTTGTATCGTTCTGCACTTACAGCAGTTTTTCCTGAATAAACAATGCAGCACCTTCTCGCTTATAATTGCATTTCCTTTTTCTACATATGTTCATTTATGGCATGTTGCATCCGTACGCTTTGGTACGGCTAAAATACACCAGGGGCTTATGTTTCCCGCACCACGGTGTGATAAAGTCCGAACACTTTCACAAGTGCGGCACCCCGAACTTATAGCACTATATGCATCGGCTCCGAATCATGTCTTGGGTCAATAGTTGGGTTTGCCCGGCTCCCATGTTTTGGTTCCTTACATTCCGTTATATCGGCTAAGATAGCACTGGGAGAACCACTGCGATTGCGCCCCAGTTGAGCTGGATTAACGCCTCAGTGGAGAAAGCTAAAACTGACCATCATGATGATGCGAGAGCCGGTCGCTGTTCGAGAGGTTTTTTGCGAGTCCTTAAAGACTTATGCCGCTTAGAGCGAGGAGCCGGATCCTGTCCGGCCCAGGCGTGGATAGCGCCCCAAATTCGACCTTCCAAAGACTAGGGGCTTCGCCGAAATTTAAAATTATAGAATTCTATGGCTAAGTGAGAGTGTTCAAGCATTATAAGTCCGGTTGCCTTGTTCGCTGTGTTGAGCGCCTCCCTAGATGGACCCAAAAATGGGAACAAGAGTGCTCAAGTTTATCCCGAACACCCCAGCACTCGTGGCATGGGGGCTGAAGCCGATGACTTGCCATCTCTCAGATTTGATAAAAAGCCGCACAGAAGGTAATATTATAAATTAACAAGCGTTGCTTAGTGCATATGAACTAAGTTTTCAGCGCACACGATAACAAAATGCGAGTCTACTCAAAAATTACATCTTTGGAACACTCCCCTGCAATAGTGCGAGCGCCCTTCAGCACACTCTTATAATACATCTCGGGCGTGTGATGCTCCTTGCCCTCTGGTGGCGCGTCCGTCACAAGCTTCTGGGCATCCATCTTGCCCCAGTGCACCTTTGCGCGGGCAAGGGCCCGACGGGCACCCTGAATACAGGCGGAGTGCTTGATGACTTCAACCCACGGGCACGCATCCACCAGCCGCCGCACCAAGCCGAAGTAGCTCCCAGGCATGGCCCCCTTAGGCCACAGCCAAACTATGAGGCCCTTCATGGCCTGTTCGGCCGCCTTGTGGAGCTCGACCAGCTGCTTCAGCTGGTCGCTAAGGGGCACCGGATGTCCGGCCTCAGCATACTGAGACCAGAAGACCTTCTCCGTCGAGCTCCCCTCCTCGGCCCGGTAGAATGCGGCAGCATCGGACACGCTACGAGGAAGATCTGCGAACGCTCCTGGAGAGCTCCGAATGCGGGTAAGCAACAGGTAATTAACACTCACATGCTTACTTTGCATGAAAAATGCCTTACCCGCTGCTATTTTCTTCACCGCCTCAATCTCCTGGAGGGCCTTGTAGGCTTCGGCCTTAGCGGCTTTGGCACTCTCAAGAGCCGTTGCAAGCTCAGACTCTCGAGTCTTCGAGTCACGCTCCAGGCTCTCATGTTTTTTCACGAGATCCTTGAGCTCTTGATGTACCTCCGCCACCCGCGCCTCCTACTTCTCTCGCTCGGTGCGTTCCGCGGCCGCACTGCGTTTGGCCGCGGCAACCGCCTCTTTCAGGGTCGCCACCTCATTAGTGGCCCCTACAATACCCACGTTATCCTTGTCATTCTTTTTGCAACAAAAATCCTTTTCTGTAAGGTACAATTTTAATAAGGTGTTACTCACCTTCCTTGTGCTCGAGCTGCTTCTTGGCACTGTCGAGCTCGTTCTCGGACTGCTCGAGGCTTTCCTTCAAATTATTGACCTCCGCAGTCAGTGCGGCAGAGGTCAGCAGTGCAGCCTGCAATCCCATATTGACATATTTTTTATGACTCCTGCGTATATCTTTTTAAGATCCTTAGTCCAGCTTTTCTTTCCGAACACCAAACTGAGCATCAGGGGCTACTGTCTATGCGGTACCTTTTTACATATATTGAAATTCTTACCTCAAAGCATGTTAAGAGGCTGCTGCAGGCTTCGGTCAGCCCGCTCTTGGCGAGCTGAACCTTCTGAATCACCACACTCATAACAGTGCGGTGTTCCTCTTCAATGGAGGTGCCATTAAGCGCCTCCAGCAAATTATCCGGCGCCTCCGGTTGGACGGAGGCAGCCGGCGTCACGGTCTTGCCCTTCTTACGAAGGGGTCGCCCGCCGGACTCCGGAGCCACTGTGGGTTCCGGCGCCGAGTCCGGTGCAAAGTCCGGGAGGTTGTCCTGCGACACCTCCGGGGCCTCCGCCTCCTGATGGGTCCCTTCCTGGGATCCCACCTCGGCATCGTCCGCGGCGGGAGGGTGGAGGCAGTCGGAAGGGAATCCATATCCGATGTACCCAAGGACCCGCTCGACAAAGCGGGAAGATCATCCTTGGGCGGACTGCAGGGTTGTATGCGGCATTAAAAAGACATTATGTGGCAAAAAGGAAAAACCTTGAAGTTATTCGGAAGTCCGGATACTTACGATCTCGCTAGGGGCTTGGCCCTTGGAGACAAGTCCTCGTCGTCGTCACTGGCGTTGGCGGAGCAGTCCGGGGGAAGAGTTTTTCCCTTCTTGGACCCCTCAGCCTCCCTAGTTGGGGAGGCCTTCCTTTTCTTCCCTCCCCCTGCTGGGGGAGAGGCTTTCTTCTTCTCCTCCTCGCCTTGGTGGGAGGAGTCGGCCTCGGATTCATCATCTGATAGCACCTGAAAATGGGAACTCTTCCGAGTCCCCGTGGCCTTCTTCTTGGCCTTCTTCTCCGGCACCACGTGGGGCGCCGGAGCCAGCAGCCCCGTTAGGCGGGCGTCCGCTGGGTCCTCTGGCAATGGGGCCGGACAGATAGTCCGTTCGGCCTTCGCCAGCCAGTCCTGTCAAAGGTAAAGGGAGTTTAGATCCCGATAGAGTCAAACTATGGAAAACAAATGGCAAAATCACTTACCTCGTCAGCTGGACGCTGCGAGCGGAATCCGCGATCTTCGGTAGCGGATGCGGGAGCCTCGGCGCCCTTGAACAGCACCTTCCAGACGTCTTCGTACGTAGTGTCGAAGAGCCCGCTTAGAGTCTGGTGCTGCACCGGATCGAACTCCCACATGTTGAAGCCTCGTCGTTGGCACGGGAGAATCCGGCGGATGAGCATGACCTGGACCACGTTGACAAGTTTGAGCTTCTTGTCCACCAGCCTCTGGATACAGGCTTGGAGTCCGGTCAGCTCCTCTGAATCCCCCCAGATCCGGCCACTCTCTTTCCAGGAGGTGAGCCATGTAGGGATGCCGGATCTGAATTCGGGGGCCGCTGCCCAATCAGGGTCACGCGGCTCGGTGATGTAGAACCACCCCGATTGCCACCCCTTGATGGTTTCCACGAAAGTGCCCTCCAGCCATGTAACGTGGGACATCCTGCCCACCATGGCGCATCCGCACTCCGCTTGGCTGCCCTTCACAACCTTCGGCTTGACACTGAAGGTCTTGAGCCACAAGCCGAAGTGGGGCTGGATGCAGAGGAAGGCCTCGCACACGACGATAAACGCCGAGATGTTGAGGATAAAGTTCGGGGCCAGTCCGCGGACAAAGGGATGAAGTGGGAAGCCCAGTCCGCGGAGGAAATGGGGAAGAAATACTACCCTCTCATGGGGCCTAGGGGTGGGGATGAGCTCTCCCTCGTCGGGGAGCCGGTGCGCGATGTCGCTGGACAAGCATCCGGCGTCGCGCAGCTTCTGGATCTGCCCCTCTGTGACGGAGGAGGCCATCCACTTGCCTCCCGCTCCGGACATAGTTGGAGAAGGTTGTGGTGAGAAGTGCGGACTTGGGCGCTGGAGCTCGAGTTCGCGGAGATGGATAAGCCAAGGAGGAAGAAGGCGCAGGTAAAAGGGTTGGATCTTTATCCCCTTATATGGGCGGACAAAAACATGTGTCCCCACTGGCCTGGTAAAACTCGCTTATCTCCCAAGCATCATAATCAATGGCGCAGTTGGGTTACCCACGTCCGTACTGATGAGAATCCCAGAATAAGGGGAACACGATCTCTGCTTTGACAAGACGTGCCAAGGAAACCGCTTCGCTAATCGCGCTGAGGTGGAACAATAAAAACAATTTGAGTAAAGTCTTGGTAGTGGTGTGACGTCACGCCACAAAACACGTTAGCGGATTGAACTTGTGTAATATTATTCTCTCTACGGTGGTATGTGGAATTTATTTTGCAGAGCCGGACACTATCCCGGTGTTCACAATCTTCTATAAATTATTCGGAGGAAGAACTCGCCTTGCAATGCCGAAGACAAACATGCGCGCCGGACTCGTCGTCATTGAAGCCTGGTTCAGGGGCTACTGAGGGAGTTCCGGACTAGGGGGTGTCCGGATAGCCGAACTATCATCATCGGCCGAACTCCAAGACTATGAAGATAGAAGATTGAAGACTTCGTCCCGTGTCCGGATGGGACTTTCCTTGGCGTGGAAGGCAAGCTTGGCGATACAGATATGTAGATCTCCTACCATTGTAACCGACTCTGTGTAACCCTAGCCCTCTCCGGTGTCTATATAAACCGGATGGCTTTAGTCCATAGGACAAACAATCATAACATAGGCTAGCTTCTAGGGTTTAGCCTCCTTGATCTCGTGGTAGATCCACTCTTGTAACACACATCATCAATATTAATCAAGCAGGACGTAGGGTTTTACCTCCATCAAGAGGGCCCGAACCTGGGTAAAACATCATGTCCCTCGTCTCCTGTTACCATCCGCCTAGACACACAGTTCGGGACCCCCTACCTGAGATCCGCCGGTTTTGACATCGACAGTCGTGTTTACACGTGGTGGTGTCAAAAAGGAGTAATTTTCAGGCGTTGGGTTGTGTTTGGGTCAGGCTTACATGTGGCGGTGTCGAAAAGGAGTAATTTTCACGCCTCGGGTTGTGTTTGGGTCGGGCTTACACGTGGCGGTGTCGAGAAGTTGTAATTTTCAGGCATTGGGTTGTGTTTGGGTCGGGCTTACACGTGGTGGTGTCAAAAAGGAGTAATTTTCTGGCCTCGGGTTGTGTTTGGGTCGGTGTCAGTGTCAAAACCGGCGGATCTCGGGTAGGGGGTCCCGAACTGTGCGTCTAGGTGGATGGTAACAGGAGACAAGGGACACGATGTTTTTACCCTGGTTCGGGCCCTCTCGGTGGAGGTAAAACCCTACTCCTACTTGATTAATATTGATGATATAGGTAGTACAAGAGTAGATCTACCACGAGATCAGAGAGGCTAAACCCTAGAGGCTAACCTATGGTATGATTGTTGTTCGTCCGACGGACTAAAACTCTCCAGTTTATATAGACACCGGAGAGGGCTAGGGTTACACAGAGTCGGTTACAATGGTAGGAGATCTACATATCCGTATCACCAAGCTTGCCTTCCACGCCAAGGAAAGTCCCATCCGGACACGGGACGAAGTCTTCAATCTTGTATCCTCATAGTCTTGGAGTCCAGCCAAAGATGATAGTTCGGCTATCCGAACACCCCCTAGTCCAGGACTCCCTCAGTAGCCCCTGAACCAAGCTTCAATGATGACGAGTCCGGCGCGCATATTGTCTTCGGCATTGCAAGGCGGGTTCCTCCTCCGAATACTTCATAGAAGATTTTGAACACAAGGATAGTGTCCGGATCTGCAAAATAAATTCCACATACCACCGTAGAGAGAATTATATTTACACAAGTTCAATCTGCTGACGTATTTCGTGGCGTGACATCACACCACGGCCAAGCCCTTATTCGAATTGTTTTTATTGTTCCACCTCAACGCGTTTAGCGATGCGGTTTCCTTGGCACGTCTTATCAAAGTCAGAGATCGTGCCCCCTTATTCCGGGGTTCTCATCAATACGGGCGTGGGTAACTGAGGGAGTCCTGGATTAGGGGGTGTCCAGATGGCCGGACTATGACCTTTTGCCGGACTGCCAGACTATGAAGATACAAGATTGAAGACTTCGTCCCGTGTCCGGATAGGGACTTTCCTTGGCGTGGAAGGCAAGCTTGGCGATATGATATGAAGATCTCCTCCCATTGTAACCCACTTTTTGTAACCCTAGCCCTCTCCGGTGTCTATATAAACCGGAGGGTTTTAGTCCGTAGGACGAACAACAATCATACCATAGGCTAGCTTCTAGGGTTTAGCCTCTCCGATCTCGTGGTAGATCAGCTCTTGTAATACCCATATCATCAATATCAATCAAGCAGGAGTAGGGTTTTACCTCCACCGAGAGGGCCCGAACCTGGGTAAAAACATCGTGTCCCTTGTCTCCTATTACCATCCGCCTAGATGCACAGTTTGGGACCCCCTACCCGAGATCCGCCGGTTTTGACACCGACATTGGTGCTTTCATTGAGAGTTCCTCTGTGTCGTCGCCAACAGGAAGGATGCCACACCCCATCTTTAAAGACGGTGTTGTTGCTAAAGTGTCACATCCCTGGTCCTGTTATGCACTAGGCTAGGCCTCATGTGAGCATCATGTTTTAATTCAAATGAAATTTGAATTGAGGGATTTTCAAAGCCACAGAAACCTTCTAAAAATGATCAACATTAAAATCTTCTCAAAGAAGTCCAAGAAAATGTTCCTCTTAGTCTCTGAAAATATTGCGAAGAGGTAAAACTCAAAACAATATTTTTGGTATCTCGGTGTTAATTATTTTGGGCCATTTGAATTAATCCAATAACTATTTGCTTTGGATTTATATTTAATATATATTAAATATGACTCCAAATAATTCTGGAAGTTTGTGAGTGGCTTTGTATATATTTTAGCAAGCCACATAAAAACCTACATAATTTATTAAAATGATTTAGTGTCTAAAACTAAATCAAAACAAACTACAGAAAATAGAAATAGAAAAGAGGAAATAAAAGAAAGGGAGAGAAGGCCACCAGGCCACCTACCTAACTTACCTGGCGCCCACTTACCTGGCCCAGCACGGCCCAGCCCATCTCCACTCCCCCTGTCGTCTTCCTCCTCGCCAGAAGGACCGAGGCGTGGCGCGCGTCCGAGAGGCCTCGGCCACCTCCTGCTTCCCCTGGCCACCTCCTGCTTCCTCCTCGACGTCCCGGTGACGCCACGCGCCTCCCCGACCCCCTCTCACCTCTCCCTCACTCGCTGCACCCTCTCTCCCTCCCCTGACTTCCTTCCCCGAGCTCACCCGAGAGTCGCCGTCGCCGCCGTTCGCCATAGCCGCAGCCACCAGCCCTCCCTCGCCCTTCCGCCAGTTCCAGAAGCTCCGCCGCTGACCTCTACACCGTCCCCGCCAAGCAACACGAGCGGACGCGCCCTGCAGCGGCTTCCCCGACCTCTTCTTCAAGCTTCGGCCGCCGAGATCGCCGGCGACCGTGTGCCCTCCCTGACGCTTCCCCGAGCTCCCCGAGGCCACCGTCGCAACCCCTGTGAGCCTCCGGTCGACTCCCCTCTTCTCCCCGCGTCGATTTCGCGCCCTAGCCACAGATGCACATAGCCGAGTTGTGCTCGCCGCCGGCGAAGACGTCACCATGGCTTGAGCAAGCCCAGCTTGCCCCTGAGCATGTCATCGCGCTCGCGCTGCTCCCAGGAGCCGATCTAGCCCACCCGTTCGTCTCACCGTGCACCACAACACCGATTCCAAGCACACCCGAACTCCGGCCGCCGCCTTGGAGCTCGCCGTCGTCGGCTCCGGCCACCATAGGTCCGGCCACCACCACTGTTTGACGCGTGCCACTGCGTGCGTTTGAATGCAACTAACCGCGCTCGAAATGATGCCCTGAGGGCGATTTCCGAAGCCCGCCGCCGCATCTGGCCTCACTGGCGTCATGTCGCCGGTGGGGTTGACCCACTTGACCACGGCGGAACCACGCCTGGGTCGATGACAGGTGGGGCTATCCCCTGTTAATTAGTTTAGGTGTTAGATTAGTTAACACTAATTAATTTAGTTAATTATTTAAGCCACTGACATGTGGGCCCAGCCCCGCTGACATTTTCGTTAGTATTAGTTTAACCCTAATCAACCCGGTTAACCAACTGAGTCACTGACACGCGGGTCCCACAGGTCAGATTTGACCTGGACAACGCCGTTGACTTGCTGACGTCATTGTGAAGTCATGCTGACGCAGTAATAGGTTTTCTGGATTTAATATTATTCAGGAAATTCAGAAAATGATTTAAAACTTCAATAAATCATAGAAATTCAACCGTAACTCCAAATTAAATAATTTATATATGAAAAATTATCAAAAAAATTCAAGGAATCTATCTGTACCATTTTCATGCATGTTAGAACAACTTATAGCTGCTGTTTAGCACAAATCAATTAAATTGCATTTGAATAATCACATATGGAGTTTGAATTTGAATCTTGTATTCAAACCAACTTCATTTAATCTGTTGCTAGCTGCATTAGCTCAAAACACATTCATATTGCCATGTCATGAGCATGCATCATATTGTGCATTGCATTGATTGTATTTCTTCTTGTTGCCGGTATCTGTTCCCTCCCGGTAGACGATGTTCCGACGTTGTGATCATTGACACTGATGAAGACTCAATGTTATCTTCAGAAGTGCCAGGCAAGCAAAACCCCCCTTGTTCATTCCGATAAAATCCCACTCTCTCGCTCCTGCTCTCTTTTACTGTATTAGGACAACATCGATTCATCTGTTACTTGCTGCGGTAGCTGAACCCCTTTATCCTCTGCATGACCTGTCATTCCATAGTAATTAGATGAAACCCACTAGCATGAGTAGGAGTTGTTTGAGCCCTGATGTGCCTACTCATTCATGCTTGTTTGTCATGCCTGCTACTGCTTAGAGTTGAGTCAGGTCTGATTCATCGGGGATGAATCAGAGGTGTGTGAACATGTCATACTGTTGAGAGCTAAGTGTGTGAACACGATTTGGTAAAGGTAGCGGTGAGAGGCCATGTAGGAGTACATGGTGGGTTGTCTCATTGCAGCCATCCTCAGGAACTGAGTTCTGTGTTTGTGATCCATGATTCAGCTACTACCACGCATTGGGCCCGAAACCAATGGACCCTCTCGGCTTCTTAATCACCCTTGTCCTCTGTCCAGGAGTTTCAAGTAGTTTCTGGTGTTTGTAGTATGCTGGAGGCCGTGCGCAGCGCTGACCGTAGGGGTGGGCTGTGATGCGGTAGGCACGTGGCCGGGTAAACCGGGCGCCCGTTTGGTGTCACGGAACCCTGTTCACATCGTTTGGGGCTGTGAGCGAAACTCCGGCCGGATCTCCTCATGGATGGAACCCGAATAGGCGATAAACCTGGACTAGAGACTCGAGTGTTTAGGCAGGCCGTGGCCGACACCCACGTTGGGCTTCCGCTTGAAGGTTGCCGAGTACATGTCGTGTAAACGGCGGTAAGTGGTGAGAGCGTGTGTGAAGAAGTACACCCCTGCAGGGTTAACATCATCTATTCGAATAGCCGTGTCCGCGGAAAAGGACTTCTGGGTTGCTTATATCAGTTCATAGACAAGTGAAAGTGGATACTCTAAAATACGCAAGATAAGCGTGAGTGTTATGGACGGCGTTCTCGTAGGGAGACGGGAGCGGATCCATAGTGGTGTATTGATATGGTGAATATGCGGACTCGTGTGCGCCACCTCAAAAGAGTTACTTGCAGTCGTAGTTTAGGTTAGCCACCGAGTCAAAGCTGGGTTGCTGCAGTTAAACCCCACCATCCCCTTGTTGATAATGGTGCATATGTAGTTAGTTCTGATGTAAGTCTTGCTGGGTACATTTGTACTCACGTTTGCCTATTTATGTTTTTGCAGAGAGACTTCGGTCTCGCTAGTAGTTCCGTGTGGACTTCGACGTTTAGCTTGTTACCTCAGCTACGATCTTGTGCCTCGGCAGGATTTGGTAGATAGTCAGGCTTCTCAGGCTTTTCTTTGTAGATGTCTGTACTCAGACATGTTGAGCTTCCGCTTGTGCTTTGATCTGTATGCTCTGAATGTTGGGTCATGAGACTCATGTTTGTAATATCTCGCTCCTCGGAGCCTATTGGATAAATACTTGAGTCGTAGAGTCATGTTGTGGTGCCATGTTGTGTTTGCACATATCGAGCACATTGTGTGTATGTTATTGAAATGCTTGGTATGTGTGGGATCTGACTATCTATTTGTTTATCTTTAGTAGCCTCTCTTACCGGGAAATGTCTCCTGGTGTTTCCACCGAGCCATGGTAGCTTGCTACTGCTCCGGAACACTTAGGCTGGCTGGCATGTGTCCTTCTTCGTTCCTGTGTCTGTCCCTTCGGGGAAATGTCACGCGATGAATACCGGAGTCCTGTTAGCCCGCTACGGCCCGGTTCACCGGAGTCCTGCTAGCCCAGTGCTACAGCCTGAATTCACTCGCTGATGACCGACACGTTCGATGCTGGGTCATGGATGCCTGTCCCTGTAAGTCTGTGCCACTTTGGGTTTGCAACTAGCCATGTCAGCCCGGGCTCCTTATCATATGGATGCTAGCGACACTATCATATACGTGTGCCAAAAGGCGCAAACGGTCCCGGGCAAAGGTAAGGCGACACCCGTGGGAATACCGTGCGTGAGGCCGCAAAGTGATATGAGGTGTTACATGCTAGATCGATGTGGCATTGAGTCGGGGTCCTGACAGTGTTGGTATCAGAGCTTGACTGCCTGTAGGATTACCAAGCCAAACTGGTCGAAGTTGAGTCTAGAAATTCTTTAGTCATATAAGGGAATTGATTGTGGGATGGAACGTAAGGCTCTTTTTACTCCTTATACCTCATGGCCTTCTGATCTGAGTCATCATCTTCTCTTCTACGGGGATTAAGAACTAGGCTATCTCTTCTTTCTATTAGGATCACGTGTTACTAATCAGTAGATTTATAAGATTGTTGGTTTAAGTCTCAGTTCAGTTCCTACTACTTCCGTATGTTAATTGTTGATCTCGGAACCTTGATATTGTGCTTCTGAGTGGTTATGCCACCATTTTGTAGTATGTCTCAAATCTTTTCTGAGCATTTACAGCCGTTATGCTGTCCGAGTCATCCCAGGTTTCTAAATAGTCTGATGCATTTGCAAAACCCTTTCCCTCTGGTTTCGATGTTCCTTTATGCCAGCTCAATCACACTAATTGTTGAGTTGAGGTATTCTATTGCCTTGACATTTATGTTGGAATTATTATTATGACCCTAGGTGTCTCAGGGGATCATCTAGTGGTCTAGCCATGATTTGTGTCCTAGTGTGATGATTCTGGCCTTTATTCTCGAAAGCATTCCGTGATGCTACTTAGTAGTAGGTATTCTACTCCTGGGTTTTGAACCCAAGATTCACTCTACTTACCTCATGTTGATAGTGTTTGCTAGTTCCTTTAGGATATTAGTAACCTTTGCGATAGTTCTCGAGGTTCGTGGTACATTCTTCTTCCAATTACCATGAACCATTCTTGGCAGGAGTTCTTCTGAACCAAAAGATCACAACAAGAGTGCTCTCAATGAGTTCTCCATGCTATGTTGTGACTCTGTCAGTTCTACCTTTCTGCATGGGTTATCCGGAAGAAATATGTTGAACTTCGTTCGACATGCTAAACCATGCATCCACAACTCAGAAAATCGTATGTTCCTTTGAGTTGTCCCTCTTTAGTTGTCTGCTGACCTTCTCTATCAATTGATAGTCAAGAGTATGCGTGCATTCGTTCGTCGATGCCTATTACCCTTGTGGTCCGCCAAGCCATTCTATTTCAGAATGAATAGGAGAAACAAACTCCAGAATCTCATCCATATCTAGGATTGGGTCAAAGCAATTGTATTCCGCAGATCAAAATGCCAATCCAGCTTCTGGTCTGTTCTACCTTGAAGTATTACCATCTTTATATCAGGAATATCATGGGAATTGCACACCATCTTATGAATTCTTGACGCAGTAATACTTCTGATCATCATTGATAATTTCTCGGTTTTCGTGTTATTGTAACCGGAATGCCGACAAATGAATCATGGCGTGTGAAATCAATACTGCTAGCAACTCCATTGCTTGGTAGTTAAATGGACGATAACCTCATTCTTAGCGTGTTGATTATTGAATCGTCACCCTAAGGTTGATTGTGCTACCAAGTCCTTATTTCTGGTGCACTCTCCGATCAGTGAGTTAGGATAGTGCCAATCCTTGCTTATTTGATCATATCGTCTTGCCCTGAAAAGTAAGATTGTTCTCGAGCTTAGTAACATACCGGTGGTTCATGATATTCCAAATTTCTTCTCGGAAGTATCACCAGGTTGTCGCCTGACCGCTATGTTGATCTCGTGATCAAGTTGGGTTCTTGTGAACCACCTTCTCTCCAAAAATCGGTGTTAGATATCCGTGAGCTAGTTGGTTAAGCTAGACAACAACTTGGAGAGTTGGAAGATAAAAGCTTGCCTGACTTAGTTCGTTCCAAAGGGATATTCTTGTGTAGTGTGTGTTGAAGAAAATTGATATTTCATCGACTGACCCTCGTGATCAGTTAATAGACCTATCATCTTGTCCAACCTTTGATTTGGGTGTGGGATATCCTCAAATCAAGTCAGAACCAACGATGTTCGTAATGTTGTCTTACTCGTGGGTTTTCCTCGAGCATACACCATTACATTCTTTGGTCTGACCAATGCTATCACCGTGTTCACTTAACTATGGATTTCCTTTTAAAAGGAAACCCGGATGAATTGTTGTTGAGCCCATTGACAACATCCTTATCTCCTCCATGATTTGTTGAACATTAAGCTAGTGTTGGAAACTTTTGAAAGCATTTCTTCATGCTAGTTCATGAAGCATATGTTCGGATGTAAGAAGTGACTTCCTCCAGTTCATGTGCATTTGATGCAAGTTGCCGCCGTGGATTCGAGAAAGTCAATGTTGTTTCCTTTGGAATCATCCCAAATCAGTCATGCATACGTGCGAAGTATTCTGTGGTTCGGAGACTTGCAACCTCCATTCTATATGTGTCCCTAGCACACCAAGCCACTGATTGATTTGTTCAAGGTTAATAAGTTCTAAGTGCTAGTCCCGAAGGTACCAGACGGATTTGTACAAAACTTTGATATCCTCGCTGATGGTTCCCCCTCCTGAACTCGGTAGTGTTTTATTATAAGACTACTTTGTGGTCATGCTTGTCTGGGACAACGTGTTCACATGTTTGTAGCAGAACCAGCTCATGTTTTGGAGCTTACTATCGTAGTTCATTTCCCGAGAATCTCGCAACGTCATCTCATCGATTTGTGTTGCAAACTTTCGTTTTTCTTCCTAGAATCGATGAGTCTGGAATACCCTGACACCAACCAGATCTGAATCTCAGGCAGATGTGATGGTTGGAACATTTCCCAAGAACTATAATATTGGTCTCTCGATAACCGGTAAGGTGGATGTCGTGGCCAACACACCCATCCGGTAGACCTATTATTATAGTATCTTGTTTGAGGAAGTTGGCCACCTTCCCATAAGGACTTTGTAGGATTTACTCCCTAGTTGTGCCTTATGATTTTTGAGATCCCGAAGTCCGACCTTTTTACTTGATGTTCTAGATATCAAACCATATCTATGGGTGGATTACGCTAGCACATCAAGGAGAACATTAGAAGCGGAGTGCTAAATGTCTCTCGGTCGATCATCTAGATTTCGTTCCCTTGGCTTCGCTAAGGTGAAATCCGAGAAAGTGTTATCCTCCTTTGCATCTGCATCGTCCATCGCTATTCATCATGGTAGTATGTTGTGTGGTCAGCACCTTTGACATGGATGTTGGTGAAACCTTGATGATTATGGAAATGCTCAAGTTTCTGAGAGCACACACAAGCGCTACGTGTTATCATCGGTACTAACTGGGATTGCCCCAGATTTCCTCGGTTATGCTATAACCATTCCAATAGTGGAATAACTCTCTATTGTTGAGCCTCTCCCCAGTTACTAGAATCATTCCCAGCATTTGCATTTTGTTCCCAGCTTGCACCGCCAATGGGCCATTCTACCATGGGTCTCTTCCATTTCCGGTGATAAGCAAATTCATCCATTACGTTGTCTTCAACAAGGTAATCCATATCATTCAAGTCTGAGTATGCCATTCTACCGACCCCCGCCAATCGATTGTTGTGATTTGCCTTAGGCTGATATAGAGAGTCTCAATGATCTCTATATCAAAGGTAATTCTTTTTGCCACTTAAGGGGATATTTGTACGAGTCACCATCCCTAAGGTGCCTCGTTGTGGTATCATGGCAAATCAACTCCTCGCTACGTTGACAATCGTTTACCACCTTCTTAGGTGTGGAATCGTTGTCTACCTAGTGAACCTTCGTCATCTGTTCCACTCCATTCCTCTAGAGGTGTGCTTCGTCTCTCAGCTCGAGAGATGTTGCTATGTCCCATTCCGTGAGTTAATCCTGAGTTGTTCGATCCTTGAGAAGATTAATTCTTCTAGAGTTTTCCTTCCCTCTTCTTGTCATGTTAGTTGGAGTTCTTAGAGAAAGACTTCGAGACAATGATGGTGATCGAATCAACGCTCTTATGAAGTGCACCCTGGATCGTGAAGATTATACTAGTTTGCGTTTCCCCTTCACCTTACCCTACGCTTGAATCTCAGGACGAGATTTTTGTTTAGTGGGGGTGAGTTGTCACATCCCTGGTCCTGTTATGCACTAGGCTAGGCCTCATGTGAGCATCATGTTTTAATTCAAATGAAATTTGAATTGAGGGATTTTCAAAGCCTCAGAAACCTTCTAAAAATGATCAACATTAAAATCTTCTCAAAGAAGTCCAAGAAAATGTTCCTCTTAGTCTCTGAAAATATTGCAAAGAGGTAAAACTCAAAACAATATTTTTGGTATCTCAGAGTTAATTATTTTGGGCCATTTGAATTAATCCAATAACTATTTGCTTTGGATTTATATTTAATATATATTAAATATGACTCCAAATAATTCTGGAAGTTTGTGAGTGGCTTTGTATATATTTTAGCAAGCCACATAAAAACCTACATTATTTATTAAAATGATTTAGTGTCTAAAACTAAATCAAAACAAACTACAGAAAATAGAAATAGAAAAGAGGAAATAAAAGAAAGAGAGAGAAGGCCACCAGGCCACCTACCTAACTTACCTGGCGCCCACTTACCTGGCCTAGCATGGCCCAGCCCATCTCCACTCCCCCCGTCATCTTCCTCCTCGCCAGAAGGACCGAGGCGTGGCGCGCGCCCGAGAGGCCTCGGCCACCTCCTGCTTCCCCTGGCCACCTCCTGCTTCCTCCTCGACGCCCCGGTGACGCCACGCGCCTCCCCGACCCCCTCTCACCTCTCCCTCACTCGCTGCACCCTCTCTCCCTCCCCTGACTTCCTTCCCCGAGCTCACCCGAGAGTCGCCGTCGCCGCCGTTCGCCATAGCCGCAGCCACCAGCCCTCCCTCGCCCTTCCGCTAGTTCCAGAAGCTCCGCCGCTGACCTCTACACCGTCCCCGCCAAGCCACACGAGCGGACGCGCCCTGCAGCGGCTTCCCCGACCTCTTCTTCAAGCTTCGGCCGCCGAGATCACCGGCGACCGTGTGCCCTCCCTGACGCCTCCCTGAGCTCCCCGAGGCCACCGTCGCAACCCCTGTGAGCCTTCGGTCGACTCCCCTCTTTTCCCCGCGTCGATTTCGCGCCCTAGCCACAGATGCACATAGCCGAGTTGTGCTCGCCGCCGGCGAAGACATCACCATGGCTTGAGCAAGCCCAGCTTGCCCCTGAGCATGTCATCGCGCTCGCGCTGCTCCCAGGAGCCGATCTAGCCCACCCGTTCGTCTCACCGTGCACCAGAACGCCGATTCCAAGCACACCCGAACTCCGGCCGCCGCCTTGGAGCTCGCCGTCGTCGGCTCCGGCCACCATAGGTCCGGCCACCACCACCGTTCGACGCATGCCACAGCGTGCGTTTGAATGCAACTAACCGCGCTCGAAATGATGCCTTGAGGGCGATTTCCGAAGCCCGCCGCCGCATCTGGCCTCGCCGGCGTCATGTCGCCGGTGGGGTTGACCCACTTGACCACGGCGAAACCCCCCCTGGGTCGATGACAGGTGGGGCCACCCCTGTTAATTAGTTTAGGTGTTAGATTAGTTAACACTAATTAATTTAGTTAATTATTTAAGCCACTGACATGTGGGCCCAGCCCCGCTGACATTTTCGTTAGTATTAGTTTAACCCTAATCAACCCGGTTTACCAACTGAGTCACTGACACGCGGGTCCCACAGGTCAAATTTGACCTGGACAACGCCCTTGACTTGCTGACGTCACTGTGAAGTCATGCTGATGCAGTAATAGGTTTTCTGGATTTAATATTATTCAGGAAATTCAGAAAATGATTTAAAACTTCAATAAATCATAGAAATTCAACCGTAACTCCAAATTAAATAATTTATATATGAAAAATTATCAGAAAAATTCAAGGAATCTATCTGTACCATTTTCATGCATGTTAGAACAACTTATAGCTGCTGTTTAGCACAAATCAATTAAAAATGCATTTGAATAATCACATATGGAGTTTGAATTTGAATCTTGTATTCAAACCAACTTCATTTAATATGTTGCTAGTTGCATTAGCTCAAAACACATTCATATTGCCATGTCATGAGCATGTATCATATTGTGCATTGCATTGATTGTATTTCTTCTTGTTGCCGGTATCTGTTCCCTCCCGGTAGACGATGTTCCGACATTGTGATCATTGACACTGATGAAGACTCAATGTTATCTTCAGAAGTGCCAGGCAAGCAAAACCCCCCTTGTTCATTCCGATAAAATCCCACTCTCTCGCTCCTGCTCTCTTTTACTGCATTAGGACAACATCGATTCATCTGTTACTTGCTGCGGTAGCTGAACCCCTTTATCCTCTGCATGACCTGTCATTCCACAGTAATTAGATGAAACCCACTAGCATGAGTAGGAGTTGTTTGAGCCCTGATGTGCCTACTCATTCATGCTTGTTTGTCATGCCTGCTACTGCTTAGAGTTGAGTCAGGTCTGATTCATCGGGGATGAATCAGAGGTGTGTGAACATGTCCTACTATTGAGAGCTAAGTGTGTGAACACGATTTGGTAAAGGTAGCGGTGAGAGGCCATGTAGGAGTACATGGTGGGTTGTCTCATTGCAGCCGTCCTCAGGAACTGAGTTCTGTGTTTGTGATCCATGATTCAGCTACTACCACGCATTGGGCCCGAAACCAATGGACCCTCTCGGCTTCTTAATCACCCTTGTCCTCTGTCCAGGAGTTTCAAGTAGTTTCTGGTGTTTGTAGTATGCTGGAGGCCGTGCGCAGCGCTGACCGTAGGGGTGGGCTGTGATGCGGTAGGCACGTGGCCGGGTAAACCGGGCGCCCGTTTGGTGTCACGGAACCCTGTTCACATCGTTTGGGGCTGTGAGCGAAACTCCGGCCGGATCTCCTCATGGATGGAACCCGAATAGGCGATAAACCTGGACTAGAGACTCGAGTGTTTAGGCAGGCCGTGGCCGACACCCACGTTGGGCTTCCGCTTGAAGGTTGCCGAGTACATGTCGTGTAAACGGCGGTAAGTGGTGAGAGCGTGTGTGAAGAAGTACACCCCTGCAGGGTTAACATCATCTATTCGAATAGCCGTGTCCGCGGAAAAGGACTTCTGGGTTGCTTATATCAGTTCATAGACAAGTGAAAGTGGATACTCTAAAATACGCAAGATAAGCGTGAGTGTTATGGATGGCATTCTCGTAGGGAGACGGGAGCGGATCCATAGTGGTGTATTGATATGGTGAATATGCGGACTCGTGTGCGCCACCTCAAAAGAGTTACTTGCAGTCATAGTTTAGGTTAGCCACCGAGTCAAAGCTGACTCGTGTGCATATGTAGTTAGTTCTGATGTAAGTCTTGCTGGGTACATTTGTACTCACGTTTGCCTATTTATGTTTTTGCAGAGAGACTTCGGTCTCGCTAGTAGTTCCGCGTGGACTTCGACGTTTAGCTTGTTACCTCAGCTACGATCTTGTGCCTCGGCAGGATTTGGTAGATAGTCAGGCTTCTCAGCCTTTTCTTTGTAGATGTCTGTACTCAGACATGTTGAGCTTCCGCTTGTGCTTTGATCTGTATGCTCTGAATGTTGGGTCATGAGACTCATGTTTGTAATATCTCGCTCCTCGGAGCCTATTGGATAAATACTTGAGTCGTAGAGTCATGTTGTGATGCCATGTTGTGTTTGCACATATCGAGCATATTGTGTGTATGTTATTGAAATGCTTGGTATGTGTGGGATCTGACTATCTAGTTGTTTATCTTTAGTAGCCTCTCTTACCGGGAAATGTCTCCTGGTGTTTCCACCGAGCCGTGGTAGCTTGCTACTGCTCCAGAACACTTAGGCTGGCCGGCATGTGTCCTTCTTTGTTCCTGTGTCTGTCCCTTCGGGGAAATGTCACGCGATGAATACCGGAGTCCTGTTAGCCCGCTACAGCCCGGTTCACCGGAGTCCTGCTAGCCCAGTGCTACAGCCTGAATTCACTCGCTGATGACCGACACGTTCGATGCTGGGTCATGGATGCTTGTCCCTGTAAGTCTGTGCCACTTTGGGTTTGCAACTAGCCATGTCAGCCCGGGCTCCTTATCATATGGATGCTAGCGACACTATCATATACGTGTGCCAAAAGGCGCAAACGGTCTCGGGCAAAGGTAAGGCGACACCCGTGGGAATACCGTGCGTGAGGCCGCAAAGTGATATGAGGTGTTACATGCTAGATCGATGTGGCATTGAGTCGGGGTCCTGACATAAAGAAGCTTTGGCTATTGGCCAAACTATCCGGCTAGGCAGGTTTTTGATGACCGCATGTTCGGTCGCCGCGCCGGCGATGACCTCTCGGGTCATCGAAAGCAATCTCCAGATCAGCCCGGAACTCGCCGAGCAGTTAGATCCGATGAAGCTCTCTTCTCTAAACGAGCTCTTGGATCGCATCGCCGCCTAGGGAGTCGCTACAGATTATGGCCAGATGGGGCTTAAACCCGATCAGAGAGAGATTAACTCTCCCCAGGTCACCCACCACGTTGAAGTGGTGGACGAACAACATGGCGAATCTTCGCCCATCCTAAGGACCAGATGTGCCCGGATTCCCGACCCCTCCAAGCCGGATATCCACGGAGGGGAGGATGTCGCCCAAGTCCTGAACCTGAAGTCAGGCAGCAGGCTCGATTCATCGAACAACACCCAAGAAAACAAGCTTCCGGATTCGGAAATTTCTGGGCCCCTGAGTCTTAGATTGGGTGAGGTTTCGGATTTAAATCCACCCGCCCACCCAACTATAAGGGATTTATCCCAAATACGGCAAGAGCCCAGGGAAACAGTACACCACTACTAGGCCAGATTCCTCCTGTTTATTAACAGGATAAAGGATTGCCGTGAGAAGGATGCAATTACATTCTTCTGTAACAACTGTACAGACATCGGAATCCTCAACGCCATAAGTTGTCGCGAAACTACACGCTTCGCCGACTTGACACCCATAGTACAAAAGTACTGTGCGACAGAAAGGGTTCGGAAAACAGAAACAAAATTCTGGGACAATCCTGCCCTGAATACAATCCCAGTCCAAAACAAAAGGGCGCATTATCGCCAGGCACCTAAGCCAAATAGCAAAAAACAAAAACCCTCTACAGGGTATGGGACCGTACTCGAGGGATGGCTCAATGGACCCTGTAAAATTCATAGTTCAGGGGAAGTCGCACCAACTCACAACCTTAGAGCATGTTGGATACTCCGGCAGGTGGCCAGGAGCGGCGAGGAGCTTCTAACTCCAGAATCCGCAGAGCACCACCCCAGAAATGCCAGTACGGTGTCAACGGTCTTCGAGACCTTCGCATCGAACAATGCGAGGAAGCGAACACTCCGCAGCCTTGCCGAAGTCTACCAGGTAGCAACAATAAATCCATGGAGTGACACGGCTATTACTTTTAATGCCAGTGACGAACCTAAATTCTGGACAGCCCGAGCACCAGCCGCATTGGTCCTCAGTCCGATAGTGGACGGCTTCCGGCTTACAAAGGTACTCATGGACGGCGGCAGCGGATCGAACCTCATCTATGAGGAAACACTGCGAAAAATGGAAATAGACTGGAGCCGCATTGAGAGAAGCAACACAACCTTTAGAGGAATAATCCCCAGCCGGGAAGCATGCTGTTCAGGGAAAATCACACTGGACGTAGTGTTCGGCACGCCGGATAATTATAGATCCGAGGAGGTCACATTTCAAGTGGCCCCGTTCAGCAGTGGATACCACGCTCTGTTAGGGCGAGAAGCATTCACAATTTTTCAAGCTATACCCCATTACGGGTACATGAAGCTCAAAATGCCCAGACCCAACGGAATCATCACTCTTGCTAGTGATCCAGACACAGCGCTCCGCGCCGAAAACAAGACGGCCGCACTGGCCCTTGAGGCATTATCCGAAGCCCTGGCGGCTGAGGAACTAACTGTGTTGCACTCCACGGTGGACAGGGACGACGTGATACTCGACAAAAGATCCATGTCCACCTCCTTCAAGCCAGCAGACGAAATAGTCAAGTTCCAAGTCCATCCAACGGACGCCACAAAAATGGCCTCCATCGGGGCACAACTAAAACCTGATGTAGACGCCGCACTCAAAGAATTCCTACGAGAAAATTGGGACATTTTTGCCTAGCACCCTTCAGACATGGCAGGAATCCCACGCGGGCTGGCCGAGCACAGCCTGAATATCCTAAAAGGGTTCAAACCCGTTAAGCAGACCCTTCGGCGTTTCTCCGAACCCAAGAGACAAGCCATGGGAGAGGAGCTAGCAAAATTACTGGAAGCCGGATTCATCAGAGATATAAAACATCCGGACTGGCTAGCAAACGTGGTGATGGTACCAAAGAAGGACAAATCTTGGCGCCTATGTGTTGATTTCAAAGACCTAAATAAAGCCTGCCCAAAGGATCCCTTCCCCCTCCCCCGAATTGATCAAATCATCGACGCCACTACAGGACACGATTCATTGTGTTTCCTTGATGCATACTCTGGCTACCACCAAATCAAGATGGCAGAGTCAGACCAAGCCGCAATGGCATTCATCACCCCATACGGCCCATTCTGCTTCAACACGATGCCCTTCGGGCTCAAAAATGCCGGCGCAACATATCAGCGCATGATTCAGACATGTCTGGCCAACCAGATTGGCAAAACAGTTGAAGCATACGTAGATGACGTGGTCATCAAATCCAAACATGTTGAAACTCTAGTAGACGACTTGAGGCTCACATTCGACAATCTCCGAGCATATGACATTAAGCTCAACCCAGAAAAATGTGTTTTCGGCGTGCCAGCCGGAAAGGTCTTGGGCTTCATTGTATCCGGTAGAGGAATTTAGGCAAACCCAGCCAAGATCCGAGCTCTGTCGCAATTGGATATCCCAAAAGACATCAAGCAAATACAAAAATTGACCTGATGTGTGGCGGCTCTAAGACGCTTTATCTCCCGCTTAGGAGAAAAGGCATTACCCCTTTATCGCCTCCTGCGGCGCACCGAACACTTCGAGTGGACGGATGCCGCCACGGCCGGACTCGAAGAAATCAAAGCCATACTGGCAACAAATCCGGTCCTGGTCGCGCCCAATACGGGTGAACCAATGCTATTATACATCGCGGCAACCCATCAAGTTGTAAGCGCGGTGCTCGTTGTCGAACGAGAAACGGACGGACACAAGTTTCCTCTCCAAAAACCAGTTTACTATGTGTCCACTGTCCTAACCCCATGCAAGTCACGCTACCCGCATCATCAAAAGATAGCATACGCGGTGTTCATGGCATCCCAGAAGTTGCGACACTATTTCCAAGAGTGTTCAATAACAGTGGCATTCGAAGTACCTCTTAATGATATTATAAACAACCGCGATGCAACGGGCAGGATTGCCAAATGGGCCATTGAGCTCCTCCCGTTCGATATAACTTACAAGCCACGGCGAGCTATCAAATCGCAGGTTTTGGCTGACTTCATCACCGAATGGACCGAAGTCGAGCTCCCTAAAGAGTACGGCGCATATTCCAACTGGATCATTCACTTTGACGGCTCAAAAATGTTGGCTGGCCTAGGGGCTGGCATCGTGCTGACGTCCCCTACAGGAGATACAGTCCAATACGTACTCCAGATAATGTACACGGACTCCAACAACGCAGCCGAATATGAGGCCCTTCTACATGGTCTCTGGATGGCAGTCTCCATGGGCATTCAATGCCTAGAAGTCCGTGGGGGTTCAAACCTCGCGGTATCCCAAATAAATGGAGACTTTGACGCCAAAGATCCAAAAATGGCAGCTTATCACAACGCCGTCTTAAAGATGTCAGCCCGGTTTGAGGGGCTCGAATTTCATCATATAGCTCGGGAGAACAACCAGGAAGAAGATGTGCTGGCACGCATCGGGGCAAAGTGCGATGCCGTCCCTCCCAACATCTTCCTAGAGAGGCTTTTCAAGCCATCCGTAACATGGGAGGGAGAGTCCGGAAACAACAGCTCGGACACAGCCACACTACCCCTCACCGAACATTCTGACACAGTTGGCGGCTCTGCCAACGAGGCAACACCGTCAGCCCGCACAATAATGGTAGTCATTGCCCAGTGGACATAACCATTCCTAGCCTACCTAACTAGGCAGGAACTTCCCGAGGACCAAAACTAGCCCCGCTGCATAGTGCGGCGATCTAAAGCCTACAAAGTCCACGAGGGAGAGCTTTATAAGAAGAGCACAACCGGAGTCCTTCAAAGGTGTATCTCCAAAGAAGAAGGGCGAAATCTTCTGGCTGAAATTCATGCCGGACTAGGCGGGCACTGTTGAGGAACGTTGCAGAAAATTAAAAAATTTCCTACGGTTTCACCAAGATCCATCTATGAGTTCATCTAAGCAACGAGTCATGGGAGAGAGATTGCATCTACATACCACTTGTAGATCGTGTGCGGAAGCGTTCAAGGGAACGGGGATGATGGAGTCGTACTCGCCGTGATCCAAATCACCGATGACCAAGTGCTGAACAGACAGCACATCCGCGTTCAACACACGTACGGAGCGGATGACGTCTCCTCCTTCTTGATCCAGCAAGGGGAAAGGAGAGGTTGAGGAAGAAGGCTCCAGCAGCAGCACGACGGCGTGATGATGGTGGAGAGGCAGTACTCCGACAGGGCTTTGCCAAGCACTCAACGGAGGAGGAGAGGTTTTGGGGAGGGGAGGGGCTGCGCCTTGGATCAGGTGTCCAGCCCTCCCCTCGCCCCTCTATTTATAGGGGAAGGGGGAAGGGGGCCGGCCCCTTGTAGATGAGATCTAGAGGGGGGGGCGGCGGCCAGGGAGGGGGACTTACCCCCCAAGCAGGGGGGGCGCCCCCACTAGGGTTCCCCCCAACCCTAGGCGCATGGGCCCAAGGGGGGGCGCGCCCAGCCCTCCAGGGGCTGGTTCCCTGCCCCTTGCGGCCCATGAGGCCCTCCGAGAGGGGTGGCCCCTCTCGGTGGACCCCCGGAACCCCTCCGGTGGCCCCGGTACAATACCGATATGCCCCCGAAACTTTCCGGTGACAACTTCCCATATATAAATCTTCACCTCCGGACCATTCCGGAACTCCTCGTGATGTCCGGGATCTCATCCGGGACTCCGAACAACATTCAGTAATCACATACAAGTCTTCCTAATAACCCTAGTGCCACCGAACCTTAAGTGTGTAGACCCTACGGGTTCGGGAGACATGCAGACATGACCGAGATGGCTCTCCGGTCAATAACCAACAGCGGGATCTGGATACCCATGTTGGCTCCCACACGCTCCTCGATGATCTCATTAGATGAACCACGATGTCGAGGATTCAATCAACCCCGTATACAATTCCCTTTGTCAATCGGTATGTTACATGCTCGAGACTCGATCGTCGGTATCCCAATACCTCGTTCAGTCTCGTTACCGGCAAGTCACTTTACTCGTACCGTAATGCATGATCCCGTGACCAAACACTTGGTCACTTTGAGCTCATTATGATGATGCGTTACCGAGTGGGCCCAGAGATACCTCTCCGTCATACGGAGTGACAAATCACAGTCTCGATCCGTGTCAACCCAACAGACACTTTCGGAGATACCTATAGTGCACCTTTATAGTCACCCAGTTACGTTGTGACGTTTGGTACACCCAAGGTACTCCTACGGTATCCGGGAGTTACACGATCTCATGGTCTAAGGAAGAGATACTTGACATTGGAAAAGCTCTAGCAAAACGAACTACACGATCTTGTGCTATGCTCAGGATTGGGTCTTGTCCATCACATCATTCTCCTAATGATGTGATCCCATTGTCAATGACATCTAATGTCCATAGTCAGGAAACCATGACTATCTGTTGACCAACGAGCTAGTCAACTACAGGCTTACTAGGGACGTATTTGGTCTAAGTATTCACACGTGTATTACGATTTCCGGATAATACAATTATAGCATGAATAAAAGACAATTATCATCAACAAGGAAATATAATAATAATCCTTTTATTATTGCCTCTAGGGCATATTTCCAACAGTCTCCCACTTGCACTAGAGTCAATAATCTAGTTACATTGTGATGAATCAAACACCCATAGAGTTCTCGTGTTGATCATGTTTTGCTCGCGAGAGAGGTTTAGTCAACGGATCTGCGACATTCAGATCCGTATGTACTTTGCAAATATCTATGTCTCCATCTTGAACATTTTCACGGATGGAGTTGAAGCGACGCTTGATGTGCCTGGTCTTCTTGTGAAACCTGGGCTCCTTGGCAAGGGCAATAGCTCCAGTGTTGTCATAGAAGAGTTTGATCGGCCCGACGCATTGGGTATGACTCCTAGGTCGGTGATGAACTCCTTCACCCAAATTGCTTCATGTGCTGCCTCTGAGGCTGCCATGTACTCTGCTTCACATGTAGATCCCGCCACGACGCTCTGCTTGTAGCTGCACCAGCTTACTGCTCCACCATTCAACATATACACGTATCCGGTTTGTGACTTAGAGTCATCCAGACCTGTGTCGAAGGTAGCGTCGACGTAACCCTTTACGGCGAGCTCTTCGTCACCTCCATAAACGATAAACATGTCCTTTGTCCTTTTCAGGTACTTCAGGATATTCTTGACCGCTGTCCAGTGTTCCTTGCTGGGATTACTTTGGTATCTTCCTACCAAACTTACGGCAAGGTTTACATCAGGTCTGGTACATAGCATGGCATACATAATAGATCCTATGGCTGAAGCATAGGGGATGACACTCATCTCTTCTTTATCTTTTGCCGTGGTCGGGCATTGAGCTGAGCTCAATCTCACACCTTGCAATACAGGCAAGAACCCTTTCTTGGACTGATCCATTTTGAACTTCTTCAAAATCTTATCAAGGTATGTGCTTTGCGAAAGACCTATGAGGCGTCTCGATCTATCCCTATAGATCTTGATGCCTAATATGTAAGCATCTTCTCCAAGGTCATTCATTGAAAAACACTTATTCAAGTAGGCCTTAATGCTGTCCAAAAGTTCTATATCATTTCCCATCAAACGTATGTCATCTACATATAATATGAGAAAGGCTACAGAGCTCCCACTCACTTTCTTGTAAACGCAGGCTTCTCCATAAGTCTGCATAAACCCAAACGCTTTGATCATATCATCAAAACGAATGTTCCAACTCCGAGATGCTTGCACCAGCCCATAAATGGATCGCTGGAGCTTGCATACTTTGTTAGCATTCTTAGGATCGACAAAACCCTCCGGCTGCATCATATACAGTTCTTCCTTAAGATGCCCGTTAAGGAATGCCGTTTTGACGTCCATCTGCCATATCTCATAATCATAGTATGCGGCAATTGCTAACATGATTCAGACGGACTTCAGCTTCGCTACGGGAGACAAAGTCTCATCGTAGTCAACCCCTTGAACTTGTCGATAACCCTTAGCGAGAAGTCGAGCTTTATAAATGGAAATATTACCATCCACGTCCGTCTTCTTCTTAAAGATCCATTTGTTTTCTATCGCTCGCCGATCATCGGGCAAGTCTGTCAAAGTCCATACTTTGTTTTCATACATGGATTCTATCTCGGATTGCATGGCTTCAAGCCATTTGTTGGAATCTGGGCCCGCCATCGCTTCTTCATAGTTCGAAGGTTCACCGTTGTCTAATAACATGATTTCCAGGACAGGGTTGCCATACCACTCTAGTGTGGAACGTGTCCTTGTGGACCTACGAGGTTCAGTAGCAACTTGATCCGAAGTACCTTGATCATAATCATTAATTTCCTCTCCAGTTGGTGTAGGCACCACAGGAACATTTTCCTGAGCTTCACTACTTTCCGGTTCAAGAGGCAGTACTTCATCGAGTTCTACTTTCCTCCCACTTACTTCTTTCGAGAGAAACTCTTTTTCCAGAAAGGATCCGTTCTTGGCAACAAAGGTCTTGCCCTCGGATCTTAAGTAGAAGGTATACCCAATGGTTTCCTTAGGGTATCCTATGAAGACGCATTTTTCCGACTTGGGTTCGAGCTTTTCAGGTTGTAATTTCTTGACATAAGCATCGCATCCCCAAACTTCTAGAAATGATAGCTTAGGTTTCTTCCCAAACCATAATTCATACGGTGTCGTCTCAACGGATTTAGACGGTGCCCTATTTAAAGTGAATGTAGCTGTCTCTAGAGCGTATCCCCAAAATGATAGCGGTAAATCGGTAAGAGACATCATCGACCGCACCATATCCAATAGAGTGCGATTACGACGTTCGGACACACCGTTACGCTGAGGTGTTCCAGGCGGCGTGAGTTGTGAAACGATTCCACATTTCCTTAAGTGTGTACCAAATTCGTGACTTAAGTATTCTCCTCCACGATCTGATCGTAGGAACTTTATCTTTCGGTCACGTTGATTCTCTACCTCATTCTGAAATTCCTTGAACTTTTCAAAGGTCTCAGACTTATGTTTCATCAAGTAGACATACCCATATCTACTCAAGTCGTCAGTGAGAGTGAGAACATAACGATATCCTCCGTGAGCCTCAACACTCATTGGACCGCACACATCGGTATGTATGATTTCCAATAAGTTGGTTGGTCGCTCCATTGTTTCGGAGAACGGAGTCTTGGTCATTTTGCCCATGAGGCATGGTTCGCATGTGTCAAATGATTCATAATCGAGAGACTCTAAAAGTCCATCAGCATGGAGCTTCTTCATGCGCTTGACACCAATGTGACCAAGGCGGCAGTGCCACAAGTATGTGGGACTATCGTTATCAACTTTACATCTTTTGGTATTCACGCTATGAATATGTGTAACATTAGGTTCGAGATTCATTAAGAATAAACCATTGACCATCGGGGCATGACCATAAAACATATCTCTCATATAAATAGAACAACCATTATTCTCGGATTTAAATGAGTAGCCATCTCGTATTAAACGAGATCCAGATACAATGTTCATGCTCAAGCTTGGCACTAAATAACAATTATTGAGGTTCATAACTAATCCCGTGGGAAAATGTAGAGGTAGCGTGCCGACGGCGATCACATCGACCTTGGAACCATTCCCGAGGTGCATCGTCACCTCGTCCTTCGCCAGTCTCTGCTTATTCCGCAGCTCCTGCTGTGAGTTACAAATATGAGCAACGGCACCGGTATCAAATACTCAGGAGTTACTACGAGTACTGGTAAGGTACACATCAATTACATGTATATCAAATATACCTTTAGTGTTGCCGGCCTTCTTGTCCGCTAAGTATTTGGGGCAGTTCCGCTTCCAGTGACCCTTCCCCTTGCAATAAAAGCACCCAGTCTCAGGCTTGGGTCCATTCTTTGACTTCTTCCCGGCAACTGGCTTACCGGGCGTGGCACCATCTTTGCCATCCTTCTTGAAGTTCTTCTTACCCTTGCCCTTCTTGAACCTAGTGGTCTTATTGACCATCAACACTTGATGTTCTTTCTTGATTTCAACCTCTGCTGACTTCAGCATTGAAAATACTTCAGGAATGGTCTTCACCATCCCCTGCATATTGTAGTTCAACACAAAGCTCTTGTAGCTCGGTGGGAGCGACTGAAGGATTCTGTCAATGACCGCCTCGTCCGGGAGGTTGATCTCCAGCAGGGACAGGCGATTGTGCAACCCAGACATTTTGAGTATGTGCTCACTGACAGAACTGTTTTCCTCCATCTTACAACTATAGAACTTGTCGGAGACTTCATATCTCTCGACCCGGGCATGAGCTTGAAAAACCATTTTCAGCTCCTCGAACATCTCATATGCTCCGTGTTTCTCAAAACGGTTTTGGAGCCCGGGTTCTAAGCTGTAAAGCATGCCGCACTGAACGAGGGAGTGATCATCAGCACGTGACTGCCAAACGTTCATAACGTCTTGGTTCTCTGGGATGGGTGCTTCACCTAGCAGTTCATCTAGGACATATGCTTTCTTGGCTGCTATGAGGATGATCCTCAGGTTCCGGACCCAGTACGAATAGTTGCTGCCATCATCTTTCAGCTTGGTTTTCTCTAGGAACGCGTTGAAGTTCATGTTGACATGAGCGTTGGCCATTCGATCTACAAGACATATTTTGCAAAACTTTTAGACTAAGTTCATGATAATTAAGTTCATCTAATCAAATTATTGAATGAACTCCCACTCAGATTTGACATCCTTCTAGTCATCTAAGTGTTACACGATCTGAGTCGACTAGGCTGTGTCCGATCATCACGTGAGACAGACTAGTCATCATCGGTGAACATCTCCATGTTGATCGTATCTTCCATACGACTCATGTTCGACCTTTCGGTCTCTTGTGTTCCGAGGCCATGTCTGTACATGATAGGCTCGTCAAGTTAACCCTAAGTGTGCTGCATGTGTAAATCTGTCTTACACCCGTTGTATGTGAACGTAAGGATCTATCACACCCGATCATCACGTGGTGCTTCGAAACGACGAACTTTAGCAACGGTGCACAGTTAGGGGGAACACTTTCTTGAAATTATTATAAGGGATCATCTTATTTACAACCACCGTTCTAAGTAAACAAGATGCATAAAACATAATAAACATCACATGCAATTGTATAGTAGTGACATGATATAGCCAATATCATATAGCTCCTTCGATCTCCATCTTCGGGGCTCCATGATCATCTTCATCACCGGCATGACACCATGATCTCCATCATCATGATCTCCATCATTATGTCTTCATGAAGTTGTCACGCCAACGACTACTTCTACTTCTATGGCTAACGTGTTTAGCAATAAAGTAAAGTAATTTACATGGCGTTCTTCAATGACACGCAGGTCATACAAAAAATAAAGATAACTCCTATGGCTCCTGCCGGTTGTCATACTCATCGACATACAAGTCATGATTCCTATTACAAGAACATGATCTCATACATCACAACATATCATTCATCATTCATCACAACTTCTGGCCATATCACATCACATGACAATTGCTGCAAAAACAAGTTAGACGTCCTCTAATTGTTGTTGCATCTTTTACGTGGCTGCAATTGGGTTCTAGCAAGAACGTTTTCTTACCTATGAATAACCACAACGTGATTTTTGTCAACTTCTATTTACCCTTCATAAGGACCCTTTTCATCGAATCCGCTCCAACTAAAGTAGAAGAGACAGACACCCGCTAGCCACCTTATGCAACTAGTGCATGTCAGTCGGTGGAACCTGTCTCACGTAAGCGTACGTGTAAGGTTGGTCCGGGCTGCTTGATCCCACAATACCACTGAAGCAAGAAAAGACTAGTAGCGGCAAGCAAGTTGACAAGATCTACGCCCACAACAAAATTGTGTTCTACTCGTGCAATAGAGAACTACGCATAGACCTAGCTCATGATGCCACTGTTGGGGAACGTTGCAGAAAATTAAAATTGTTCCTACGGTTTCACCAAGATACATCTATGAGTTCATCTAAGCAACGAGTCATTGGAGCGAGATTGCATCTACATACCACTTGTAGATCGCGTGCGGAAGCGTTCAAGGGAACGGGGATGATGGAGTCGTACTCGCCGTGATCCAAATCACCGATGACCAAGTGCTGAACGGACAGCACCTCCGCGTTCAACACACGTACGGAGCGGATGACGTCTCCTCCTTCTTGATCCAGCAAGGGGAAAGGAGAGGTTGAGGAAGAAGGCTCCAGCAGTAGCACGACGGCGTGATGATGGTGGAGAGGCAGTACTCCGACAGGGCTTCGCCAAGCACTCAACGGAGAAGGAGAGGTGTTGGGGAGGGGAGGGGCTGCGCCTTGGATCAGGTGTTCAGCCCTCCCCTCGCCCCTCTATTTATAGGGGAAGGGGGAAGGGGGCCAGCCCCTTGTAGATGAGATCTAGAGGGGGGGCAGCGGCCAGGGAGGGGGACTTGCCCCCCAAGCAAGGGGGGCGCCCCCACTAGGGTTCCCCCCAACCCTAGGCGCATGGGCCCAAGGGGGGGGTGCGCCCAGCCCTCCAGGGGCTGGTTCCCTGCCCCTTGCGGCCCATGAGGCCCTCCGAGAGGGGTGGCCCCTCCCGATGGACCCCCGGAACCACTCCGGTGGCCCCGGTACAATACCGATATGCCCCCGAAACTTTCCGGTGTCCGTATGACAACTTCCCATATATAAATCTTCACCTCCGGACCATTCCGGAACTCCTCATGACGTCCGGGATCTCATCCGGGACTCCGAACAACATTCGATAACCACATACAAGTCTTCCTAATAACCCTAGCGTCACCGAACCTTAAGTGTGTAGACCCTACGGGTTCGGGAGACATGCAGACATGACCGAGATGGCTCTCCGGTCAATAACCAACAACGGGATCTGGATACCCATGTTGGCTCCCACATGCTCCTCGATGGTCTCATCGGATGAACCACCATGTCGAGGATTCAATCAACCCCGTATACAATTCCCTTTGTCAATCTCGTACCTCGTTCGGTCTCGTTACCGGCAAGTCACTTTACTCGTACTGTAATGCATGATCCCGTGACCAAACACTTGGTCACTTTGAGCTCATTATGATGATGCATTACCGAGTGGGCCCAGAGATACCTCTCCGTCATACGGAGTGACAAATCCCAGTCTCGATCCATGTCAACCCAACAGACACTTTCGGAGATACCTATACTGCACCTTTATAGTCACCCAGTTATGTTGTGACGTTTGGTACACCCAAAGTACTCCTACGGTATCCGGGAGTTACACGATCTCATGGTCTAAGGAAGAGATACTTGACATTGGAAAAGCTCTAGCAAAACGAACTACACGATCTTGTGCTATGCTCAGGATTGGGTCTTGTCCATCACATCATTCTCCTAATGATGTGATCCCATTGTCAATGACATCTAATGTCCATAGTCAGGAAACCATGACTATCTGTTGACCAACGAGCTAGTCAACTACAGGCTTACTAGGGACGTATTTGGTCTAAGTATTCACACGTGTATTACGATTTTCGGATAATACAATTATAGCATGAATAAAAGACAATTATCATGAACAAGGAAATATAATAATAATCCTTTTATTATTGCATCTAGGGCATATTTCCAACAGGCACCACGCGGCAGCCGGGCCCTTGTAAGCAAGGCCTTCCGTACCGGATTTTATTGGCCGACGGCCCGGACAGACGCTCAGGACTTAGTGCAGTGATGCATCGGTTGCCAATTATTCACTAATCAAAGCCACATGCCGCCTACCGCCCTACAAACCATACCCATCACCTAGCCTTTTGCGGTCTGGGGGCTTGACATGGTTGGACCCCTTAAAGGAGGAACCCACAAGAAAAAATATCTACTGGTCATGGTGAACAAATTCACCAAATGGATAGAGGCCAAGCCTGTAAAGACGGCCGAATCCGGACCGGTGATAGACTTCATATCTGGGGTTGTACACCGTTACAGCATCCCCCACAGCATCATAACTGACGACGGCACAAACTTCATGGCCGACGAAGTTAAACTCTAGTGCAAAAACATGGGCATCAAGCTCGACTACGATTCAGTCTATCACCCACAAACTAACGGTCAAGTCGAGTGAGCCAACGGTCTCATCATGAGCGGCATCAAACCCAGACTAGTGCGATCCCTCAAGGAATCTAACACGCACTGGGTAGAGGAGCTTGACTCCGTACTCTGGGGGCTGCGGACCATGCCGAATCGCACTACCGGATTCACACCATTTTTTATGGTATACGGCGCAGAGGCAGTCCTGCCCTGCGACATAATTCATGACTCACCTCGTGTGTGCATGTACGAAGAAAGAGAAGCCAAACTCGATCGGCAGGACAGCTTGGACGCACTGGAGGAGGAGCGCGACGTAGTAAAAGCCCGTTCCGCATTCTATCAACAGCAGGCTCGAAGATATCAAAGCAGAGAAGTACGGGCCAAAACTTATAACGTTGGCAAACTAGTTCTACGCCTGCCGGACAAGAAAAAGGACAAACTAAAGCCCAAATGGGAGGGTCCCTTCATAATCGACCAAGTACTGACTCGTGGAGCGTACCGTCTGCGAAACGCATCGGACAACCGACTCGAGCCGAACCCGTGGAACACAGCACGCCTACGAAGATTCTACGCCTAGCGCCGGACTCCGTGTTCGTCTCCTTCGTCTGTCCTCTTTTTATTTTTTCACATTAGCTGTCTGGCATTTCTCTCCTTCTCCCTACCTTTTTTTCTCTCCTCCAAAACCCTTAGGGGCTTGCTTGCGCATTGTTCGCACATACTTGATGTTCCACCCGCGCTCATCATACCTGGGGGCTTCTTTATCAGAAGTTTATATAAACGGGCCTCATGCCCAAAACATGTGTGACACTTCCGCATGAACCTTTTATACACCATTATATGCATCGATATGACTTAAGTTTTGGCCAAGCTGGGTTGCCTGGCTCCTGTGCTTACCCCTACGTCCCCGTTCGTTCGGCTAGGTGGTAAAGGGAGCACCTCTGCGATTGTTACTGCCGGGTCAGCCGGATGTGTATCTCAGACTGGGTGAAGCCGAAAGCTAGCGTTCTTAAGGGAATATTCGGTCGGTGAACTAAAAGATGATTTTTCTTGTTTTTTATCTGCTCCCATATGCTTTTCTGCTATTTTTAGCAGTTCGGACATGCACCTTAGGGCATGCCTCCCAGGGAAAGGAACCCCTAATGGAACTATTCTCCCTGGAAGATGTTTCTTACTAACCATGTAATATAACATAACTAGTTGGGCACTTGTCTGCTAAAGCAATTATGACCCCTATGCCTTGTCTCCATGCATGCCCCGGTTCTTACATAATCGAGAGGGTATTCGGACACACTCCGGACTATAGGGTCCAGAGGTCGAAGCGAAAAGGTCCGCAACAACAAACGATCTACAATCTGGCTAGAAGGCATTTTCATGTCATTTTAAATTACAGAGTCAATCCGACCCGGTATATTCTTCTTCAATACCATCCAATAGGCGGTCTAATTTACAGTCCTGTTGAGAATACTTTGCAGCCAGCTCTACCTGGCCATATACTAAACTGACAGGGATCTCCTTTCCGTCCGGACCCATAGGGCCGACTTCGGCCATGTGATTCGGGTCCGCCTTCGTGTACCAAGTCTTCACCATGGCCCAGGCCTCCCTGGCACCTTGACGACAGGCCGATATCTTCCACAACCAGAAGCGCTGCCACACTCCCTCAAGCTTCTTTGCAAGCTCCCCAAGGCCTTCGAGCACGGAGAGGGATGGCCACATAGCATGGATGATGCCCTGCATTGCCTGCCGAACTCGTTCCTGCAGTTGCAACAGCTCGGGAAGAAGGTCCCCCGTTGAATCGGGCATTTCCTTTGCAGGACGACCTGTCAGCAGACCTACAGACATAGCTCTGTCAATCGACTTCCTCGCCGATTTTTTTCGAGAATTCGCTCAAGCACTTACTAAAAATGCCGTGTCAAAGTCGCCGATTCTCCTTTACGGAAGCAGACAGCTGAATACGAACATCCTTTAGTTCCTTGCCCAGCTGGGTATTGGCGTCTTGAAGTTTATTCTTCTCTTGCCTCACCCTCGTCAGCATGCTCTCGCCAGCCTTTAGTTGGCGTAGGAGTTGTTGCCTGTCCGGATCTAGTCCGGCGCCATCTGCAATATTATTGTCAGACTGATACACACACCGCACTTCATAAACCACTTATCTTTTGAAATATGTATTATCGGAGGGGGTCTCTATGGCTCCCCCTGCGGCGGCTAGTGCAGCCTCAAGTTGGGCCTTGCACTCTTGAAGCTCCTGGTATAGGTGGGTATTCTTTTCTGTAAGATCCTGCATAACAAATGATCCTTAAATCAGTTATTCTAACTATTTTAAGTCTCGGGGGCTACTGGCATATATAACCATCAAAATTCCTCACCCGTATGTCTTTCACATACTACTCCGTTGCTCTGGCTAGACCATCTTGAGCGGCACGGAGGTGCGCATCTCCCAAACTAAAGGCGTTCAAGGCCTCTGGGGAGAAACATGCGTCACGAAGAATTATCCGGCGGCGCCTGTGATTCATGGCGCTCTCCACCTCAGATCTGGTGGTGGACAACCTGTCGGCATCCTCCGTTGGAGGAGCATCTGACGTGCGCCTTGTGTTCGTCTCCCCATCCGGACCTGGCGTTGGAGCCTGGCTGGCGGAGGCTCGATTGGCAACCTCTCCGGACACAGTCCGGCAAGCGCTCATTCTCCTGAAAAATCACGAGCGTTAGCATGCCTTCCAAGAATCTTTCCTTGAGGCACGGAGGCACGCCATACCATTGCAGCAACGTATCGATCCGCACCGCACTTCTTTTCCGCCTGCTGGGCCGAGCTGCCCCTTGTTGGCGAGCCGCAGCGGGCTCGGCTTCCCGCCTCAAAGGTACCTCCTGCGGGACACCATCAGTATGCGGTGATCAGAAATAAGCATGGATGGGTCATGGTATCAGGGCTTCAGTCACAGTTACCGGGGAAGCTGGAAATATTCCGGGGTAATCAGCCGTAATGGCAACCAACGCATTGTCAATGCTAAGTTGGTGGAACACCCCGTCGATCAACTCCAACTTTATATCCGGATCCTCTTCGGAGGCCGGATCGAGGGACTGTTCCGGATCCTCGGGTTGTGGAGGCGGGATGTGTATATCCTCTACAGCCCGGCGCAGTTCCTGCGCCGAAACCACGAAAGTGAGATACTAAACCATGGGAATGGAGATCGGATGAGCAAAAAGAAAATGTCCGCTTACCCAGCTTCGAGGATTGTTCATAGAAAATCCGTTCAATGGGCTAACACGGAGAAAATCCTCCTTTTCCCCTTTGTACAGGCCGGACAAGATCTTCACCAGATCAGCGACTGATCCCGGCCCCTTACGGCCGTGGCGGGTGGCATCATCCTCCCCGTTGAAATCCCACATGGTGTGGCCCCTATATTGGAGTGGCTGCACCCCCGACATGATGTATGTGGCCATGACCCCAATCATGTCCAATCCGGAATGAGCCAATAATCTTATTCGGTCCATCAGGTACAGGACGTCCCTGTCGTTCTCCCGTTGAGGGCTCCGCGGACGACAACTTAGGCGTTTCTTCAGAGGAGCATTACTGAACTCCGGGAGGCCGATCCGAACTGGATCCGGTAGCGGGGAGTCTTCTATATAAAACCATTCCGAAGGCCAGTCTTCGGACACCTTCTTCGGGGTTCCGGATAGATATCCGGTCCCGGCGATGCGCCATAGTTCGGCTCCGCCCACTTGATATACTGACCCCTCATAAGAACAGGGTACGAGGCAGAATAATCTCTTCCACAGCACAAAATGAGCCTCAACACCCAAGAACAGCTCACAAAGGGCCACGAAGCCCGCGATGTGCAGAATGGAGGCAGGCGTAAGGTGGTGCAACTGAAGGCCGTAGAACTCCAGGAGCCCCCGGAGGAACGGATGTATTGGAAATCCGAGTCCTCTTATTAGATAAGGGACAAATCATACCCGCTCTCCTTTGGAGGGATTGGGGACGCTCTCCGCCTGTTTTCCGCCCTTGTAGGTGGCGAGTCCGGCTCGAACCGGAACCACGAAGGTTGGGGGAAGAAATCGCTTGGTTTGGAGCACCACTAGCTCGCTGTGCGGGACTGAGCATCTCTCCCAAACTCTAGGCTGAGGGCTGGGAGCGCGAGAGGAGGAGCCACATCAACTGTCCATGATGGAATGGATTTTTTTCAGAGGCGCTCCGATGAATACTCACGGGAGGAGGATGGTATGATTCAGATCTAGATCCTTGTCTCTTTTTATAGGCGGCTCATTTGCGCAGCTAGGGGGGGAAAATGTAAAAATACCCTGGCTTTTCGCATTCGTTCGACACGTGGAGGATGGCCTTTATTGGGCATGGAAGCCAAGGAGCGCAGCATTTATCAGAAGCCGGACACTATTCTATAAGTATATAGAGCTGGAGAAGAACCCGCCTTGCAATGCCGAAGACAATTTGCGCGCCGGACTCGTCGTCATTGAAGCTTGGTTCGGGGGCTACTGAGGGAGTCCTGGATTAGGGGGTGTCCGGATGTCCGGACTATAACCTTTGGCTGGACTCCCGGACTATGAAGATACAAGATTGAAGACTTCGTCCCGTGTCCGGATAGGGACTTTCCTTGGCGTGGAAGGCAAGCTTGGCGATACGATTTGAAGATCTCCTCCCATTGTAACCGACTTTGTGTAACCCTAGCCCTCTCTGGTGTCTATATAAACCGGAGGGTTTTAGTCCGTAGGACGAACAACAATCATACCATAGGCTAGCTTCTAGGGATTAGCCTCTCTGATCTCGTGGTAGATCAGCTCTTGTAATACCCATATCATCAGTATCAATCAAGCAGGAGTAGGGTTTTACCTCCACCGAGTGGGCCAGAACCTGGGTAAAAACATCGTGTCCCTTGTCTCCTGTTACCATCCGCCTAGACGCACAGTTCGGGACCCCCTACCCGAGATCTGCCGATTTTGACACCGACAGTAACCCAACCGCGCCATTGATTACGGCGCTTGGGAGATAAGCGAGTTTTATTAGGCTGGTGGGGATGCATATTTTCGTCCGTCCATATAAGGGGATAAGGATCCACCTCGTTACCTATGCCTTCTTCCTCCTTTGCTTATCCATTTCCGCGCACTCGAGCTCCAGTGCCCAAGTCAGCACATCTCGCCTCAACCTTCCCCAACCATGTCCGGAGCGGGAGGCAAGTGGATGGCCTCCTCTGTCACGGAGGGGCACATCAAAAGGCTGCGGAAGGCCGGATACTGTTCCAGTGACATCGCGCATCGGCTCCCCGATAAGGGGCAGCTCATCCCCACTCCCGGGCCCCATGAGAGGGTGGTGTTCGTCACCCACTTCCTTCACGGACTAGGTTTTCCACTTCACCCATTTGTCCGGAGGCTCATGTTCTACTATGGCCTAGATTTCCATGATCTGGCCCCAAATTTCATCCTCAACATCTCAGCGTTCATCGTCGTGTGCGAGGCCTTCCTCTGCATTCAGCCCCACTTCGGCTTATGGATGAAGACCTTCAATGTCAAGCCGAAGGTAGTGGGCGGCCACCAAGGGAGTGCGGAGGTGCCATGGTGGGCAAGATGCCCAACGTCCTATGGCTCGAGGGCTCCTTTGTGGAAACCATAAAGGGGTGGCAATCGGGGTGGTTCTACATCACAGAGCCGCGTGACCCTGAATGGGCAGCGGCCCCCGAATTCAGATCTGGCATCCCCACACGGCTCACCTCCTAGAAAGAGAAGGGCCTATCATGGGGTGATTCGGAGGAGATGACCGGACTCCAATCCTGCGTCCAAACCTTGGTGAACAAGAAGCTCAAGCTTGTCAACGTAGTCCAGGTCATGCTCATCCGTCGGATCCTCCCGTGCCAGGAACGGGCCTTTAATCTGTGGGAGTTTGATCCGGCACAACACCAAACCTTGAGCAGGCTCTTCGACACTACGTACGAAGATGCCTGGAAGGTGTTGTTCAAGGGTGTCGAGGCTCCCGCATCCGCTACCGAAGATCGTGGATTCATCTCGCAGCGTCAAGCCGATGAGGTAAGCTATTTTACCCTTTATGGTACACTTATTTTTCATAGTTTGACTCTATGTGGGATCTAAACTCCCTTTACCTTTGACAGGCCTGGCAAAAGAAGTCCGGGCAGGTTAACTATCTGGCTCCCTTGCCAGAAGACCCGGCGGACGCCCAATTAACGGGGCTGCTGGCTCCGGCGCCTTACGTGGTGCCGGAGAAGAAGGCCAAGAAGAAGGCCACGGGAACTCGGAGGAGTTCCCAGCGCCAGGTGTTATCGGACTCATCGTCCGATGACTCCGAGGCGGACTCCTCCCACGAAGACAGGGAGGAGAAAAAGGAGGCTTCTCCCCCAGCGGGGGGAGAGAAGAAAAGGAAGGCCTCCCCAACTAGGGAGGCCGGAGGGTCCAAGAAGGGAAGGACCCTTCCTCCGGACTGTTCCACCAACGTCGACGACGGCGATGAGGAGTGGCCCTTGAGGGCCAAGCCCGTGGCGAGATCGTAAGTGTTCGAATTCCAGAATAACTCATGATTTTTCTTTTGTCGTGTAGTGTCTTCTAACGCCGAATACAACCATGTAGCCCGCCCAAGGATGAGCTCCCCGCTTCGTCGAGCGGCTCCCTGGATTCGTCGAATGTGAATAGTGCTTCACTTCCGACCGCCTCCTCCCCCCATGATGCAGACGATGCCGCGGTGGAGTCCCAAAAGGGGCCCGGCCAGGAGGAGGAGGTCCCGGAGGTGCCGCAAGGCAACCTCCCGGACTTTGGGCACGAGGGGGATCAACCCCCAAAGGGCTCTGAGTTCGGTCCTGGGCCGGACTCATCACCGGAACCCTTAGTGGTTCCGGAGTCCGGCGGGCGGCCCCTTCGTAAGAAGGGCGAGACTGCGACGCCGGTGACCTCCATCCAACCGGAGGCGCCGGATAATTTGCTGGAGGCACTCAATGGCGCCTCCATCAACGAGGAGCACCGCACTGTTATGAGTGCGGTGATCCAGAAAGTTCAGTCCGCCAAGAGCGGGCTGACGGAAGCCTGTACCAGCCTTCTAACAGGCTTTGAGGTATGTAATTAAGATATGTAAAAATAGTACCGCATAGACAGTAGCCCTTGATGCTCAGTTTGGTGTTCCGAAAGAAAAGTCGAACTGAGGATCTAAAAAGATATACGCAGGAGTCTAACATAAACATGTCAATACGGGAACGCAGGCAGCTCTACTGACCTCTGCCGCACTGACTGCGGAGGTCAATGTATTGAAGTAGAGCCTCGAGCGGTCCGAGAACGAGCTCGGCCGTGCCAAGAAGCAGCTCGAGGACCAGGAAGGTAATTAATACCTTATTAAAGTAATACCTTATAGAAAGGATTTGGTTGCGAAAAATGACAGGAATAACATGAGTATTGCAGGGGCCACAAACGAGGTGGAAACCCTGCAGGAGGCGGTGTCCAAGGCCGAAAGCAATGCGGCCGCGGAATGCACCGAGTGAGAGAAGCAGGAGGCGCGGGTGGCGGAGGTGCGGCAAGAGCTCCAGGCTCTCGTGGAAAAACACGAGAGTTCGGAGCGTGACTCTAAGACTCGAGAGTCCGAGCTCACCTCGGCTCTTGAGAGTGCCAAAGCCGCTAAGGCCGAAGCCCGAAAAGCCCTCCAGGAGATTGAGGCGATAAAAAAGATAGCGGCGGGTAAGGCATTCTTCATGCAAAGCAAGCATGTAAAAGTGAATTATCTGTTACTTACCCGAATTCAGAGCTCTCCAGGAGCGTTCGTAGATCTGCCTCGTAGCGTATCCGATGTTGCCGCATTCTACCGAGCCGAGGAGGGGAGCTCGACGGAAAAGGTGTTCTGGTCTCAATATGCTGAGGCCGGACATCCGGTGCCCCTGAGCGACCAGCTGAAGCAGCTGGTCGAGCTCCACAAGGTGGCCGAACAGGCCATGAAAGGCCTCATAGTTCGGCTGTGGCCCAACGGAGCCATGCCTGGGAGCTACTTCTGTCTGGTGCGGCGGCTGGTGGACGCCTGTCCATGGATTGAAGTCATCAAGCATTCCGTCTGCATTGAAGGTGCCCGTTGGGCCCTTGCCCGCGCTAAAGTGCACTGGGGCAAGATGGACGCCGAGAAGCTTGTGACGGACGCGCCATCGCCGGGCAAGGAGTATCGCACGCCCGAGATGTACTATAAGGGTGTCCTGAAGGGTGCCCGCCTTATAGCGGGTGAATGCGCCAAAGATGTAATTTTTTAGTAGACTCGCATTTTATTATCCTGTGCGCTGAAAACTTTGTTCATATGCGCTAAGCAATGCTTGTTAATTTAAAATATTACCTTATGTGCGGCCGTTTATCAAATTTGAGAGATGGCAAGTCGTCGACTTCAGCCCCCATGCCACGAGTGCTGGGGTGTTCGGGATAAACTTGAGCGCTCTTGTTCCCATTTTTGGGTCCTTCGAGGGAGGCGCTCAACACAACGAATGAGGCAACCGGACTTATAATGCTTGAACACTCCCACTTAGCCATAGAATTCTATAATTTTAAATTTCGGTGAAGCCGCTAGTTTTCGGAAGACCGAATTCGGGGCGCTATCCACGCCTGGGCCGGACAAAGCCGACTCCTCGCTCTAAGCGGCATAAGTCTTTAGGGACTCAAAAAAACCTCTCGAATAGCGACCGGCTCTTGCCCTATCATGACGGTCAGTTTTAGCTTTCTCCACTGAGGTGCTCAACCCAGCTCAACTGGGGCACAATCGCAGTGGTTCTCCCAGCGCTACCTTAGCCGATATAGCGGAACATAAGGTACCAAAACATGGGAGCCGGGCAAACCCAACTATTGACCCAAGACATGATTCGGAGCCGATGCATATAATGCTATAAGTTCGGGGTGCCGCACTTGTGAAAGTGTTCGGACTTATTACACCATATTTTGGGGAACTTAAGCCCCTAGTGTATTTAGCCGTACCAAAGCATACGGATGCAACATGTCATAAGTGGACATGTATAGATAGAAAAAGGAATGCAATAATAGGCGAAAAGCGATGCATTGTTTATTCAAAAAATACTGCAATGAAAGCAGAACGATACAAATAGTGTGATAAGCAAGGGATGAGACTATTTAACATGTCCCCCTCCAGGGGTAGGCTGCGGGGTGGTATGTAAAACAGGTATACTGCTCGTAATAGAGACCACCTGGACACTCGACGTAGCTTTTTTGCTTCCCTGGCTGTTGCATCGTGAGTTCGGCAAGTCTACTGCCGGACAGGGCTTCTGGAAAAAGAAAAAAAGGAATAAGAGAAAGAAAAAAAGGAATAAGAGAAAGAAAAAAAGGAATGACACAATTGAGAGTCCCTGGTGCGGTCGAGCCGCTCTCCGGGCATGCCATGGCCGTGCCCCTACCCCTATGCCCATGGTATCTCCAAAGCGTAGTTATGTACGCGTAGTACTGGTCTCACGATTTCGCGAGGGCTGGGGTTGGGGCCGCATTGCTATGCGTGCTCAGAACATGCCAAGTGGTCTTGTTGTAGGTTACTCCGGGCGCGTTTGACGGTGTCCGGCCGCTTAACGGCCGGACTCGAGAATTGCCTTAAGAGGCTGCTTTGTACTTCCGCCGCGAGAGCCGCTGTATGATCCTCCATGCGGAGAGAGCGTTCAGTGTTTCCGTTGACCGTAATGACTCCTCGAGGGCCTGGCATCTTGAGCTTGAGGTATGCATAGTGCGGCACCGCATTGAACTTTGCAAATGCGGTTCGTCAAAGCAGTGCATGATAGCCGCTGCGGAACGGGACTATGTCGAAGATTAACTCTTCGCTTCGGAAGTTACCCGGGGATCCGAAGACCACTTCAAGTGTGACTGAGCCTGTACAGTTGGCCTCTACACCTGGTATGACACCTTTGAAGGTCGTCTTTGTGGGTTTAATCCTTGAGGGGTCTATGCCCATCTTGCGCACTGTATCCTGATAAAGCAAGTTCAGGCTGCTGCCGCCGTCCATCAGCACTCTAGTGAGGTGAAATTCGTCGATGATTGGGTCTAGAACCAATGCGGCGAATCCGCCATGGCGGATGCTAGTGGTGTGGTCCCTTCGATCAAAGGTGATCGGGTAGGAGGACCACGGATTGAACTTTGGGGCGACTGGCTCCATCACATATACGTCCCTGAGTGCACGCTTCCGCTCCCTTTTGGGTATGTGGGTTGCGTATATCATGTTCACCGTCCGCACTTGTGGGGGGAAACCCTTCTGTCCTCTATTGTTCGGCGGCTGGGTCTCCTCCTTGTCATCGCTATGCATCCCCTTGTCACTGTTTTTGGCAGTTAACTTGCCTGCTTGCTTGAACACCCAACAATCCCGGTTGGTGTGATTGGCTGGCTTTTCGGGGGTGTCGTGTATCTGGCACAAGCGATCGAGTATTCGGTCCAAATTGGACAGGCCTGGAGTATTTCTTTTGAATGGCTTTTTCGCTGACCGGGTTTAGAGCCTCTAAATCCGGCATTGACTGCCGTATCCTCAGTATTGTCGCCATTAACGCGGCGCTTGTGCTTGTTACGACACGACCTGCTGTTGGTGTCCTTGGTATCTGAATTACCAGGGCTCTTGGTCAGGTTGTTACTACGAGCTAGCCAGCTGTCCTCTCCTGTGCAGAAGCGGGTCATGAGTGATGTGAGGGCTGCCATGGATTTTGGCTTTTCCTGTCCTAGGTGCCGGGCAAGCCACTCGTCGTGGACGTTATGTTTGAAGGCTGCAACGACCTCTACATCCGGACAGTCGACGATTTGATTTTTCTTGGTTAAGAACCGTGTCCAGAATTGTCTGGCCGATTCATCTGGCTGCTGAATTATGTGGCTTAGGTCATTAGCATCTGGTGGTCGCACATATGTGCCCTGGAAGTTATCAAGGAATGCGGCTTCCAGGTCTTCCGAACAACCAATTGGTTCTGCTGGCAAGCTGTTGAGCCAATGCCGAGCTGGTCCTTTAAGCTTCAGTGGGAGGTATTTGATGGCATGTAGATCATCACCGCAGGCCATGTGGATGTGAAGGAGATAGTCCTCGATCCAAACCGCAGGATCTGTTGTGTCGTCGTATGATACAATGTTTACGGGTTTGAAACCCTCGGGATTTGATGATCCATTACTTCGTCTGTGAAGCATAGTGGGTGTGCGGCGCCTCTGTATTGGGCTATATCACGACGCAGCTCAAATGAGCTTTGTCTACTGTGTTCGGCCCGGCCGGAATTGTTGTATCCGGTGTGACGGTTGTCATCACGTATCGTGGGGCGCCCACGCGATCCGTAGATCGATCTTGTTTGCGTTGCCTTGTCATCGAGTATATCCCGCAGGTCTGGCACATTTTCCCGTGCCTTGGTATTTTTTGAGCGGCGCCGGGGTGCGGCTTGAGTGTAGGGCGGAAGGCCTCTCTGTCGCGGCCACGAGGTGGTCGGTCGGCCATATTATGCGCTGGTGATGTAGGTTTAGGAGATTCCTCCTCTAATCGGGGTAGCAGCCTGCGTTTTGGGTAGCTCTTGGAGGGGCGTTCGAGTTCATACTCTTCGGCCGCAAGGACTTCCGTCCATCTGTTGGCTAGCAAGTCTTGGTCAGCTCTAAGTTGTTTCTGCTTTTTCTTGAGCTGCTTGCCGTGGCCATGAGCCTGCGTTTGAAACGCTCTTGTTCGACGGAAACCTCAGGCACGACAAATTCGTCGTCGTCGAGGCTTGCCTCGTCTTTGGAGGGATGCATATAATTATCGTCCTCTACCTCTCTGTCTGCCGCTCTCTCATGAGGGCTAGCTTCTCCATCCTCCTGCGCTGAATCCTGCTGGAGGGGGTTGTCTTTGGCACTGTCCGGGGTGTTATTGTCTCCGGTGCCGGAATCTCCATTTTTGCTGTGGCGGGATTTAGAGCGGCGCCGCTGATGCCGACGCTTAGGCTGTTTCTTGGAGGTGTCATCCTCCGTTGTTCCGTCGCCATTCCCATCCTTTGGGATGTCCACCATGTAAATGTCGTATGACGAGGTGGCCTTCCAGTGCCCTGTAGGCGCTGGTTCTTGGTCGTCTCCTGCATCGTCGTCCATACCGTCGATGTCTTCGCAGTCGAAGTCGAGCATGTCGGTTAAATCATCGACAGTGGCTACAAAGTGGGTGGTGGGTGGGCATTGAATTTTTTCGTCATCCGCATCCCAACCTACCTAACCATAGTCCGGCCAGGGCTCTCCTGATAAAGAGAGAGACTTTAGTGAATTCATGATGTCGCCAAAGGGCGAGTGCTGAAAGATGTCCGCGGAAGTGAACTCCATAATCGGCGCCCAATCGGATTCGGTTGGCAGGGGCGCGGAAGGTTCGCAATACAGAGAGGAGTCCGGCACCTTGGAGTCACGAGCTTCACAAAGGACAGGGTTGGTATTCGGCTCTATCACCGTAGAGGTAGCAGCCCCCGAGGCAGTGTCCAGCCACCCGTCCTCGATCGGCGCAGTCGGCTCCAAGCTAAGGGTCGGAGCGGACACTTGTGCGGCCTCCAGGGCACTGTCCGGCGGCAGAGCTAGATCATGCCCATCGTGACAGTGCGGCGCGCTTGGCTGTGGCTCGAACCCGTCGAAGATCAAGTCTCCGGGGACGTCAGCTGTATGGTTCCAACTTCCAAATCTGACCTGATGGCCAGGGGCGTAGCTTTCAATCTGCTCCAGGTGGCTAATCAAGTTGGCCCGCAGTGCAAAGCCGCCGAATATGAAGATCTGTCCAGGGAGAAAAGTCTTACCCTGGACCACGTCGTTGTTGATGATCGAAGGAGCCATCGGGCCTAAAGGCGATGACACAGAGGAACTCTCAATTAAAGCACCAATGTCGGTGTCAAAACCGGCGGATCTCGGGTAGGGGGTCCCGAACTGTGCATCTAGGCGGATGGTAACAGGAGACAAGGGACACGATGTTTTTACCCAGGTTCGGGCCCTCTCGGTGGAGGTAAAACCCTACTCCTGCTTGATTAATATTGATGATATGGGTAGTACAAGAGTAGATCTACCACGAGATCAGAGAGGCTAAACCCTAGAGGCTAACCTATGGTATGATTGTTGTTCGTCCTACGGACTAAAACTCTCCAGTTTATATAGACACCGGAGAGGGCTAGGGTTACACAGAGGCGGTTACAATGGTAGGAGATCTACATATCCGTATCGCCAAGCTTGCCTTCCACGCCAAGGAAAGTCCCATCCGGACACGGGACAAAGTCTTCAATCTTGTATCCTCATAGTCTTGGAGTCCTCCCAAAGATGATAGTTCGGCTATTCGGACACCCCCTATTCCAGGACTCCCTCAGTCGGGCTTGCACGTGGTTGTATCGAAAATGAGTAATTTTCGGGTCTCAAGCTGGCCTTACACATGGAGACGTTAAAAAAGTGTCATCCGGACCATGCTTTTGGGCTTCAGGCTAGCATGCGGTAGGGAGTTACACTTGGAATGGATGAAAAATGTTGTTCCAGCCGTAGTATTGGGCTTCAGACTAGTGTTCGGCTTACATGTGGCGGTGTCTAAAAGGAGTAATTTTTAGGCAGAGGGTTGTGTTTGGGTCGGGCTTACACGTGGCGGTGTCGAAAAGTTGTAATTTTTAGGCAACGGGTTGTGTTCTGGTCGGGCTTACACGTTATGGTGTCGAAATGTTGTAATTTTCAGGCATCAGGTTGTGTTCCGGTCGGGCTTACACATTGTGGTGTCGAAAAGTAGTAATTTTCAGGCCTCGGATTATGTTTGGGTCGCGCTTACACGTGGAGGTGTCGAAAAGGAGTAATTTTCTAGCCTC
>NC_041385.1:850368060-850368736 GCF_002162155.2 Triticum dicoccoides | reverse complement strand
GGCTTACACATGGCGGTGTCGAAAAGGAGTAATTTTCAAGCCTTGGGTTGTGTTTGGGTCGGGCTTACACGTGGCGGTGTCGAAAAGGAGTAATTTTCAGGCCTCGGGTTGTGTTTGGGTCGGGCTTACACGTGGTGGTGTCGAAAAGGAGTAATTTTCTGGCCTCGGGTTGTGTTTGGGTCGGGCTTGCATGTGGTTGTGTCGAAAATGAGTAATTTTCGGGTCTCAAGCTGGCCTTACACATGGAGACGTTAAAAAAGTGTAATCCGGGCCATGCTTTTGGGCTTAAGGCTAGCATGCGGTAGGGAGTTACACTTGGAATGGATGAAAAATGTTGTTCGGGCCGTAGTATTGGTCTTCAGACTAGCGTTCAGCTTACATGTGGCGGTGTCAAAAAGGAGTAATTTTCAGGCAGAGGGTTGTGTTTGGGTCGGGCTTACACCTGGCGGTGTCGAAAAGTTGTAATTTTCAGGCATCGGGTTGTGTTCTGGTCGGGCTTACATGTTGTGGTGTTGAAATGTTGTAATTTTCAGGCATCGGGTTGTGTTCCGGTCGGGCTTACACGTTGTGGTGTCGAAAAGTAGTAATTTTCAGGCCTCGGGTTATGTTTGGGTCGCGCTTACACGTGGGGGTGTCGAAAAGGAGTAATTTTCTAGCCTCGGGTTGTGTTTGGGTC
>NC_041385.1:850366291-850367427 GCF_002162155.2 Triticum dicoccoides | reverse complement strand
CTTTCACATGGCGGTGTCGAAAACTTGTAATTTTCAGGCATCGGGTTGTGTTTGGGTCGGGCTTACACGTGGCGGTTGTCAAAAAGTTGTAATTTTCAGGCATCGGGTTGTGTTTGGGTCCGACTTACACATCGCGGTGTCGAAAAGGAGTAATTTTCAGGCCTTGGGTTGTGTTTGGGTCAGGCTTACATGTGGCGGTGTCGAACAAGAGTAATTTTCAGGCATCGGGTTGTGTTCTGGTAGGGCTTACACGTTGTGGTGTCGAAAATTTGTAATTTTTAGGCATCGGGTTGTGTTCTGGTCGGGCTTACACGTTGTGGTAGGGCTAGAAAAAAAGCTCGAAGCTCGCGAGCTAAACAAGTAGCTCGTGAGTCGGCTCGAATCGACTCGAACTCGAAGAATAACGAGTCGAGCCGAGCTTTAGTTTAAGATCGTTTATAGATCAAGTTAAATGAGCCAATCTCACGAGTACTCGTGTAACTCGTTAGGCTCGATATAATAGATCAGTCACTCCCAATACAAAGAAAGATCAGCCACTAAACAACCTACGTCCCAGGCGCACAACCCAAGGCCGAGCAGTTGAAGGCCTAGCCTCCTAGGAGACTCATGCGTTACAAGAAAATTATATTTGTTTAGTGATATATATGTTTAATATATACATAATCATTTTATCATATTTGAGGGCTTTATGTTTATATTTTAAACGAGCTTAACAAGCTAAACGAGCCAGCTCACGAGTTATACGAGTCGAGCCAATCTTGGGTTTGAGCTCGTTATAGTAACGAGTCGAGTCGAGCTAGCTCGTTAACGAAACAAGCTCTAGCGAGTCGAGCCGAGCTGGCTCGACTCGGCTCGAATTCCAGCCCTACGTTGTGGTGTCGAAATTTTGTAATTTTCAGGCATCGGGTTGTCTTTGGGTCGAGCTTACACGTGGGGGTGTCGAAAAGGAGTAATTTTCTAGCCTCGGGTTGTGTTTGGGTCGGGCTTACACGTGACGGTGTCGAAAAGGAGTAATTTTCAGGCTTTGGGTTGTCTTTGGGTCGGGCTTACAGGTGGCGGTGTTGAAAAGGAGTAATTTTCAGGCATCGGGTTGTGTTTTGGTCGGGCTTACACGTGGCGGTGTCGAAAACTTGTAA
>NC_041385.1:850363211-850363946 GCF_002162155.2 Triticum dicoccoides | reverse complement strand
GGTGTCGAAAAGGAGTAATTTTTAGGCCTCGGGTTGTGTTTGTGTCGGGCTTACACGTGGCGGTGTCGAAAAGGAGTAATTTTCAGGCCTTGGGTTGTGTTTTGGTCGGAATTACACGTGGCGGTGTCGAAAAGGAGTAATTTTTGGTCCTCGGGTTGTGTTTGGGTCGGGCTTACACGTGGTGGTGTCGAAAAGGAGTAATTTTCTAGCCTCGTGTTGTGTTTGGGTCGGGCTTGCACGTGGTTCTGTCGAAAATGAGTAATTTTCGGGTCTCAAGCTGGCCTTACACATGGAGACGTTAAAAAAGTGTCATCCAGGCCATGCTTTTGGGCTTCAGGCTAGCATGCGGTAGGGAGTTACACTTGGAATGGATGAAAAATGTTGTTCGGGCCGTAGTATTGGTCTTCAGACTAGCGTTCAGCTTACATGTGGCGGTGTCAAAAAGGAGTAATTTTCAGGCAGAGGGTTGTGTTTGGCTCGGGCTTACACGTGGCGGTGTCGAAAAGTTGTAATTTTCAGGCATCGGATTGTGTTCTGGTCGGTCTTACACGTTGTGGTGTTGAAATGTTGTAATTTTCAGGCATCGGGTTGTGTTCCGGTCGGGCTTACACGTTATAGTGTCGAAAAGTAGTAATTTTCAGGCCTCGGGTTATGTTTGGGTCGCGCTTACACGTGGGTCTGTCGAAAAGGAATAATTTTCTGGCCTCGGGTTGTGTTTGGGTCGGGCTTAGACGT
>NC_041385.1:850361488-850362211 GCF_002162155.2 Triticum dicoccoides | reverse complement strand
GTAATTTTCAGGCCTTGGGTTGTGGTTGGGCCGGGCTTACATGTGGCAGTGTCGAAAAGAGTAATTTTTAGGCATTAGGTTGTGTTTGGGTTGGGCTTACACGTGGCGGTGTCGAAAAGTTGTAATTTTCAGGCATTGGGTTGTGTTCTAGTCGGGTTTACACATTGTGGTGTCGAAAAGTTGTAATTTTCAGGCATCGGGTTATGTTCTGGTCAGGCTTACACGTTGTGGTGTTGAAAATATGTAATTCTCAGGCATCAAGGTGTGTTCTGGTCGGGCTTACACGTTGTGGTGTCGAAAAGTTGTAATTTTCAGGTCTCGGGTTGTGTTCTGGTCGGGCTTACACGTCATGGTGTCGAAAAGTTGTAATTTTCCGGCATCGGGTTGTGTTCTGGTCAGGCTTACACGTTGTGGTGTCGAAAATTTGTAATTTTCAGGCCTCGGGTTGTGTTCTGGTCGGTCTTCCACGTGGAGGTGTCGAAAAGGAGTAATTTTCTGGCCTAAGGTTGTGTTTTGGTCAGGCTTACGCGTGGCGGTGTCGAAAAGGAGTAATTTTCAGGCCTTGGGTTGTGTTTGGGTCAGGCTTACATGTGGCGGTTTGGAAAAGGAGTAATTTTTAGGCCTCGGGTTGTGTTTGTGTCGGGCTTACATGTGGCAGTGTCAAAAAGGAGTAATTTTCAGGCCTTGCGTTGTGTTTGGGTCGGGCTTACACGTGGCGGTGTC
>NC_041385.1:850357986-850358942 GCF_002162155.2 Triticum dicoccoides | reverse complement strand
TTTGGGTCTGGCTTACACGTGGCGGTGTCAAAAAGGAGTATTTTTCAGGCCCTGGGTTGTGTTTGGGTCGGGCTTACACGTGGCCGTGTCGAAAAGGAGTAATTTTCAGGCCTCGGGTTGTGTTTGGGTCGGGCTTACACGTGGTGGTGTCGAAAAGGAGTAATTTTCTGGCCTCGGATTGTGATTGGGTAGGGCTTGCACGTGGTTGTGTCGAAAATAAGTAATTTTCGTGTCTCAAGCTGGCCTTACACATGGAGACGTTAAAAAAGTGTCATCCGGGCCATTCTTTTGGGCTTCAGGCTAGCATGCGGTAGGGAGTTACACTTGGAATGGATGAAAAATGTTGTTCGGGCCCTAGTATTGGGCTTCAGACTAGCGTTTGGCTTACATGTGGCGGTGTCGAAAAGGAGTAATTTTCAGCCAGAGGGTTGTATTTGGGTCGGGCTTACACGTGGCAGTGTCGAAAACTTGTAATTTCCAGGCATCAGGTTATGTTCTGGTAAGGCTTACACATTGTGGTGTCGAAATGTTGTAATTTTCAGGCATCGGGTTGTGTTCCGGTCGGGCATACATGTTGTGGTGTCGAAAAGTAGTAATTTTCAGGCCTCGGATTATGTTTCGGTCGCGTTTACACGTGGGGGTGTCGAAAAGGAGTAATTTTCTGGCCTCGGGTTGTGTTTGGGTCGGGCTTACACGTGGCGGTGTCGAAAATGAGTAATTTTCAGGTCTTGGGTTGTGCTTGGGTCGGGCTTACAGGTGGCGGTGTAAAAAAGTAGTAATTTTCAGGGATCGGGTTGTGTTCTGGTCGGGCTTACACGTTGTGGTGTGGAAAAGTTGTAATTTTTAGGCATCGGGTTGTGTTCTGGTATGGCTTACACGTTGTGGTGTCGAAAATTTGTAATTTTCAGTTATCGGGTTGTCTTTGGGTCGGGCTTACACGTGGGGTGTCGAAAAGG
>NC_041385.1:850352095-850353473 GCF_002162155.2 Triticum dicoccoides | reverse complement strand
ACGTGGAGGTGTCGAAAAGGAATAATTTTCTGGCCTCGGGTTGTGTTGGGTCGGGCTTACACGTGACGGTGTCGAAAAGTTGTATTTTTCAGGCATCGGGTTGTGTTTGGGTCGGGCTTACACGTTGTGGTGTCTTAAATGAGTAATTTTCTGGCCTCGGGTTGTGTTTGGGTCCGGCTTACACATGATTTTGTCGAAAAGTTGTAATTTTCAGGCATCGGATTGTATTTGTGTCGGGTTTACACGTGGGGGTGTCGAAAAGGAGTAATTTTCTGGCCTACATGGAGGTGTTAAAAAATTGTCATCCGGGCCATGCTTTTGGGCTTCAGGCTAGAATGCGGGAGGGAGTTACACATGAAATGGATGAAAAGTGTTGTCCGGGTCGTAGTATTGAGCTTCAGACTAGCGTTCGGTCCGGGCTTAAGTTTGAGCATGGAGGTGATGAAAAGGAAAATTTGTGGGCCTGGCCTAGGCTTTTGCAGGCCCAACCCGGCTGCCGATGATGTTTGAGGAAAGTTAGTTGGAGCATAATGATCATTACCCTATTTTTCACCCAAAAAGAAAACACACATCGTCCTGCGAAGCCTAACAATATTCGTTGTAACATGTAGTAGTACGTATATTGCCGCAGCTGTTAACTAGCTCAACAGCCGAAATCCGTGCTAGAACTCGATCTTTGGGTGTGTGTGTGTGTGTGTTGATGTTCGATGGAGCAAGCATGCGTTCGTTCGGATGTTCAAGGAGGAGGGATGGTTAGGTACCCCGACCCAGCAGAGTAGCCGTGGGCAAGACGCCCGGTGTGTCATCGGGGTGGATGACCTTTGTCTTCGCCGGTGGCAACGTGCGAGTGGGCAAGGATTCCTTTCTTCAACCATGAAGTAGCACGGCACCGGCCGATGGTCGGAAGGCGCCCCGTGATTAGACGGTGCGCGCGCACACACATGAGACATGACACGAGTAGGAGTAATTGACTTGGGTCAGGACTGAAGTAGTAGATCCTCAAAAGAAAAAGAAAAAAGACTGTAGTACACTTTTTACTTGGTCCGCTTGCGGTTTGCGGCGCCCACGGAGTGCGTTCGAGGTGCGCAGATCGACCCCTCCTCCCAGCCAGGCTACCTCCCAGTCCCGGATTGGTGTGGGTTGGCAGGTGAGGCGGGGGTAGGTGGGTCAACCCGACCCCCTCACACCCCCACAGACGATGACAGGCGGGGCCCGTTCAAGCCGCGGGCCCACCCCACCCGCCCCCAGTCGGATCCCCCCCAGTCTACCACCATACCGCACCGCACCGCACCGCACCTCACCTACCCACCGCGGCGCAGCCACCACACCACACGCCCCCCTTCCCCTCCCCTCCAGATATCAATCAATTCCGCCCCCC
>NC_041385.1:850336684-850351569 GCF_002162155.2 Triticum dicoccoides | reverse complement strand
TCGCTCCCCGATCCCGTCGTCTTCACCCAGCCGGCCCTGACCACAGGGGGAAGGAGGAAAGATCTGACTGAGGTCGCCGCCGCGCCTCCCAATTCTTCTTATCCGACTGTACCAACCTGCTACTGCTGCCACCGAATCGCCCGCCCATGCTTGCTTCATCTCGCACAATTCTGTTAGATACTATCCTTCTTAGGAGTGGGTGGGTGGGTGGGTGGGAGGTCTGCCTTGCCTGTTGCTGATTGCTTCCGGATCGCATCTAAGCAGATCCGACCTCTGCCAGCCTCATGATGCCAACATGTTTGCTTGTTGTAAATAAACCTTGTTAATACCTCAATTGCATAGCAATCGTTCGTACCCTTTACATGCTTGCTTGCTTGCTTGCTACACTAACCATCTTATGCCTCAAATCATGACAAACAGAGTCGGCTAGTCTGGTCTTCATCTTGCGCCTAGCATCCAATCACCCATCAGGGGCAGGAACGCAGGCGGATCGGACGATCCACTAGCCGCTCTGCCGCCTTTCCTTTTACAACGCCGCTTCATTCCATCCAGCTGTTACGACGGCGTTATTAGGCTAACGCACTCATGTTTCAGTTTAACCAGAAGCCGCCTTGCTTTACAAGGGCACTTTGATTCTTCTTGTTCACGAGCCGCTTGCTTGCTTGCTTGCTTACTGACCATACACACAGATTTTCTTTCAGCCAATCTAGTCTCATTAGGCAGATTCCTTAGCGCTTAGCCGTTTCACATTCGCTGCACCAGTTTTTTCGGTTGAGGTCCTATTATCTTTGCTGTGTACATCTAATATAATTAATTGCTGCCTCATAATTATCACCTTCATTCTTGTTGAATGTTGCCATTGTACCGATTTGGTTGTCCGTGTGCGCGTCAACATCGGTTGGTAGTCTGTCGTCTTCTTGGACCCTGCTTTTCCAAACAAGATGTTGACTCGACCATCAATATTTTCTGGCTGAATTCCAAAATCTGGGCCTTGTAGTCTCAAATGTGCACTTCTTGTTTCTCATGTTTTCCTGCACATGATTTACAACTTTGTTGCAATTCTATACACGTGACACTCCTTGTAGGGAACCTTACTGCTAGAACTAGTACAAAGTTGCAGCACATGCTTTTATATCGGCAAGGCCTTGTGTTATAAAATTTTAAAAACCAAGACTCACTGAAGAATATTATGTGCTCCTGTAGGTGTACAATGTGACCAAGTTTCTCGATGACCACCCTGGAGGCGACGACGTCTTGCTGTCTTCAACGGGTACTGCTCCATCGCATGTTTCTTTGGTAAATATAAACAAGGCTGCAAACAAGGGAATGCAATTTCAGCTCACAAGCTTGCTTTTACATTTGCAGCCAAGGACGCGACCGACGACTTCGAGGACGTGGGGCACAGCACGACCGCCCGGGCGATGATGGACGAGTACTACGTGGGCGAGATCGACGCGACCACGATACCCACCAAGGTCAAGTACACGCCGCCCAAGCAGCCGCACTACAACCAGGACAAGACCCCCGAGTTCGTCATCAAGATCCTCCAGTTCTTGGTCCCCCTCGCGATACTGGGCCTGGCCGTCGCCGTACGGATCTACACCAAGGCGGAGTCCGTCTAGCACCGTCGTCTTATACCAGTCAGTCAGTCAGTCATTCGGAAGTGTCCAAGAGCTGAATAAGTTTTAGTGGGGATTTGCATATTTTGTGTACCAGCGTCACCGTCCTGTCATGGAATCTGGGAACTGCTCTCGACCCGTCGTTGCGTTATGGTTCTACTAAGACGTCCGCTGTTGAAATCGTGACTCGGGAAAAACGGATAGATACTTGGCTATATTTTCCATATCGCTGGTGAATGTTCAGACATACATATTCTTAATTTGATGTGATTAGTTGTGTATGTGTCACTTTGTTTGTGCCCCTTGTTCGACAGTCTCGGTTGTCACACTGAATGGCCTGTAGGCGCACCAAATTTGTACTGCTGTTGCAGTAGCAGGGCTACATCTTGCACAGAAATAAAAGGCAAATTGACATGTTAATATTGGCAAAAGTGCCAATACACTTGGAGATTGTGGCAAAGGTTTCAGTCATGCTGATGCACATGTTGCACCTGGATTGATATAACCTGATAACTGACCTCTTAAACACATTGAACAGCTGCATTAAGAGCACACCAAAAGCACATTTGTAAGATATGATAGATTGATGCCACAAATGAATAAACAAAATGAGCTGCATCTATTACTTCCTGAGCCTACCTTTGCCTGGTATTACAAGGTAATGGAATGCTGAGTCTTCGAAAACTCTACGAAGCCCGAATTGTTCAGCACAATTTCAGTACATGTTTCTGGTGCTGGATTTTGTCACTGGATGGCCTGTAGGTGCACCAAATATGTACTGCTCTGGCAATGGCGAGCTACATCTTTTCACAAAAACAAAGAAACATCAGTCATAATAATTGGCAGCCAAGTTAGGCAGGTGTTTAGTTAGCCGACATAATTAGCTTACAAGGGCCACATTTTTTAGCCAGGCCCCACATGTCATACACATGGATTCCAAAGAGGAATCAGCATGCAGCCAAAGATACCTGCCTAGTCATGCTGATGCCAATGTTAGATCAGAAGTGCCACAAGTTTTAGCCAGGTCCCACATGTCATCCACACAGAACTGTGACAGGATTCCAATGAGGAATTATCATGCAGGCAAAGATTCCCAGTCATGGCTGCTGATGCAAATGTTACCTCCTAAAAAACATTTAACAGCCTCCATAGAGTTTATAAACTGTTACAAACAGGTGATGACACCTTGCTTGGTCTTGCTGAAGCCAGCACATATGTAAGATGTGACACATGATGCCACAAATGAATAAACAAAATGAGCTAGCATCTAGCATCTACAACTTCCTGGGCCTTGCTTTGCCAGGAATTGGAAGGTAATGGAATGCTTGGTCTTCGAAAACTTTACAAAGCCCAAATTGTTCTTGATGGCATCTTCAAGATTGACCTTCAGCGAGCCCTGAAAATGGGTTCAGGACAAGGTAGATTCAGTATCCTGACATCTAGCTGAAAGCAACACGATTTCACATTCTTTTACTACTTAAGAAAGAAACTGGGCCAAGAATCTAATTTGAGCATCTCAAGCATAGTATATGACAATATAAATAGGCAACATAAAAAATTGACATCTCAGCATCTAGCTGGGAGCAAATGTTGGCTTGCCAAATGTTGGCATAAAACCAGCCTCTATGATTTCACCGGTTTTAATTTAAGAAGTAAACTGGGCAACTAATCCAATTTGACCATATCAGGCATTATAATAGTATAGGGCAATAAAAACCAGTAACATACAAATTTAGTTTTGGTTTTTTGTCATCCCATAAATGTGCTAACTTATTAGCAACGTCAAATGTCAACTTCTAGGTAAAGAATTTGAATGTGCTGCATTTCTCATAGTCTACTTGTGTTTTACTGCAATACGAACGGAGTATCTTCCAACAAATATCTCCTTATGTTCATGCTTAGCAGAAGTAACTCACAATTACACTGTCAAGCCTCCCATTTCAAAACTTATAATACAGTTATATACAAATATGATCTTCATTCCGACTGTCATGACCTTTCAATGCAAACTATCACCACAAGACCTTGAAAACTAAATCACTTGAGATCTCCTCACATATATGATACAACGTACCACCATTTAACATTCAATTATCAATTTTTTTCTGATACTTGGAAAATGAAACCAATTTATCCAACATGGTTATAACACAATACAATAGTTTTCCCAACATTATACACTGAGTTAATACTAGACCTACTTATCTGATGAAGTCAGATATTCCTGGATGCAAGGGGGGGAAAAGCATAGCTCACATCTCATTAATTTCTGATTTTCAAGCAACTTGAAGTGCAGGTATATACTCTAATTAAACATTAACACGAGGTACAACCTTTCGTGTTCTTTCTCATTTAAGTATCATGTTGTGAAACACCATGGAATTCACTGATTCCTGGGTAAGGTTCACAAACAGCAGTTTCAAGCAACTAGACATGGAAGCATTGACTCATAGGGTCATGCACTTCGATAGGTTACATTCGGTATACCCCGCCTTGTTTCGTTATAATGAGAACTCAGGCAGCAATACAGATTTCAATATGTAGCTCAGTAACATGGAGTTGAACCACCGACGAAGGAGAGGTTGGGCGTATGCTCACTGTATTCAACTATTGATGTAGGAGGTAGTTGTCCGATACAGATCTCATGTACAGTGGATAAAAGCGGAAACAGTTCCTGCCATCCATGATAAGTCAATACTTCATAGACTTCTCTTGCAGTGGATACCCCCTATGAAATGAACAAAATTAGACACACCAAGTAGTCAACGCCTTCATTATACATTATAAATTTCTTATTTTTTCTTTACCTGCAGTTTTTGCCCATGCAACATTTCTGCCTCTAGCTCATCAAAAGACCTGTCATAAAGTTGATGAAATAAAAAGTTATCATATAATCACAGCAGGCAGAAAGAACATAGTCATGCTATGCTAACTGCCTATCTATTTAGCATAGGCCAAAAAGAAACAGGGCATCTTGTTTGGATACTTGAACAGTGGTAGACAGAGTCAAAACTGAGCAGAGATGCAGGGTTTAGAGAAGAAACCTTTTGCCGCCATTTCTTGCAAAGGCTTCTGCCACTCTCCTGTTTCTCCCACCAACTGCCATGGAACGATAACATTTTTTAGTATGTCTGTTCAGTGGTTAATTGAGAACAATGAAGATACGTACGGCATGTAGTTATAAGGTCAGCCACACCACAGCTCTCAAAGAAAGTGTTGTCTCTGACTGAAGGGAACAGAAGTTTAGAGAAAGCACGCATTTCCCGCAAACCAATCCGCATTATCGCAGCCTAATAAACAGAGAAAGATATCATAAGACTATGCCATGCACATTCTTTTCTTCATTGAAAATGCTTTCAGTGATAGAATTGATACCTTGGTGTTGTTTCCCATATCCAAGCCATCAACAAGACCTGCAAATTAATTCACCACTTAGATTACTGGAGTTGAAAGGAAACAGTGAATAAAACCACACAAAATACTACTGTATGCAAAAACCTGCAGCAATCGCCACAACATTTTTCAGTGTCCCACATAGTTCAACTCCCTCAATATCTTCCACCTGTACATGAAGGGTACATAACTAAAGCTGCATTAATAAGAATTCAATTCACAGAATTTACTGAACCTAAATGTAAATTTGCTTCAAATACTCCCAGAAATGTTTCACATTTTTCTGCTGCCATTCCTGTTCATTGGTACCTCAATACCTCATAACTACATTCGAAATTTTACCATTTAGTAAGAAACCTTCCCTTTCCACTTTCACTTTCAAACCCAGTTCTTTTTCGACTTGGCAATTGTAGAAATTTAAAGACCTTCATATTTCACACTTGTCTATCACCATGCCAGGACGGCCAGAACGTGGAAATTTATTAATTTATGAGGTTATGGCTGATGATCTTACAATAGCAACTAGGAAGTAAGGAGTGGTGAAAAGTTTAGCCCATCGGTTTGCTGCTTCTTTATCTTCCCTATATCCAATTGTTGCTTCACTGAACTTCTCAACAGCGATCTGCATATGAGATACACACCCACTTACTTTTTCTGTGCCGCTGAAGGCTATAAGGAATTTCGCATGGAAAGTTGAATAAACACTTGCCTCATTTGCAATGTTAGCGCCCATGAGGACACAACAGTTGATTCCAAGTGTATCGGTAATTAGTTTTGATATCATGCATGGTCCTTCCATCTTGACCTCCATGCCCTTGATGAGGGATATAGCCTCAACTCCTGGTCTTAGTTTGCCCACAAGCTTCTTACATATACCCTCCACAAATTGATGGGGAGTCACAAAAACCAGCATATCGGCGTCTTTGACTGAGAAAGCCAGATTAACTATTATGGACAATTATCTGACAACATGCAAAAGGCTTGATGTATAGTTGAAACGATAGTGAATTTTTTTTTATGAATTGTACACTGTTATGTGCATTATTATTTCGTAAGTAGTTTCCATAGGCAAACAAAGCCAAAAGGGACAAACATATCTGTGAACAGCAAAGCTCAAGTCATTAAACCGTCTAACCTTATTTTTGTTTCGCAAGTTTTCTTGATCAACTAGAAGAGCGAATGTGTTACTAGCATCCAAAGTAGTATTTCCTCCTAACGAAAATCAGAAATGGGTTACAGTGCGATTAATTACCTGCACTCTCTAAGTCGGGGTCAGCAATAACATTGGTTCCAAGCTTAATACCAGGTAAGTACTTGCAGTTCTCCTGAAACATGTGAGAATGAAACCATACGTTACTGTACAAGTCATTGCCCGTTCAAGAATTAAAACAAGACAAATGGAATTAGATTTAACTCTTACGTGTGCTTGGTTAATGGACTCGGATAGCTTCTCGCCTGTTGGCAATGTTTCTTCAAACACCCACATCCTCACTTCATCTGCGAACAAATCAGCCCAAAATCAACACCAACAGGTGCACACATGCATGCATCTTCAGTAACCAAAAGTGCATATTGTTCAAATTTATTTCTACAATTGTGTATGCAGGAGGACACACCACACCAAAGAAAGAGGAACTCTAGCTTGTATCCAAATCGGTCCAAGAAACACTATAGATCAGCGATCTCAAGGATAACCCAGAGACTACTACATGTCCATTCTCCTACATATTGCTAAAAGAGAAAATGCCAGTTTTTCAGGTTAACATTGTTTCCACAGATTGCTAACTGGAAATGCCGTGGATACATATGGCGGCATAGAGACATTTAAGGAGTCAATTTGACCAAATGCTGCTACATGATTTTTGGACTATTATTCTGCTGGTCAGCACCAAATCAGCCCACCAAGAGGATAGGATACATGTGGTCGTCTGTTGCATCGCATTGGTCACATGCATGCTCCCAAAACAGACAGAAACCAGCAATCCAAATGGCATCACCCAACGGCTGGAACACACTGCAAGCACATAGGCAGGCAGAGCCGGCATGTCGTACTGTGCTGTGCCACAGGTCAGAGGCAGAGAGGGAGGGCGGTTACCGTGGAAGGAGGGCAGCTTGGCGGTGTTGGAGGCGAGGAGGCGGGAGGCGACGCTGCCCCAGTTGCCGCTGCCGATGACGGCCACCCGGTGCTTGCCCGCATGCCCGTTCTCCATCTCCGGCGGCCGGCACGGAACGCGGACCAATCCAGCAGCACCGGGCACCAAGAACAAACAAGAAGGGCAACAGCGAGAACAGGGAGGACAGACCGAGAGCAGACCCCGCAATCGGCAGCGAATATATGGAGAGGGGGCGGAGCACAAAAGCCAAGAGAGAATTTTTATAAAGAAGAAACGGTGAAGAATGTTAGGAGGGGGCGGGCGGGCATCCCCAAGATTTGGCGCCTATCTACCCGCGGTTTGCCGCCCGCGACAACGAGGCCGCCGCCGCCGGCATTGCCTTGCCTTGCCTTGCTTGCGGTGGCGACAGGAGGCGAGGGCGCGGAGGAGGAGGAAGAGGATTCGTCGGTCGATCTGGTGGTGGCAAGCCGTGGTCGCTCTCTCCTCCTCCTCCTCCTCCTCGCCTCGGTGGTATCGGAGGGGGAGCCTGGCGCACGTGTGTTCTGGCCCAAGGCAGAAAGGCCCGGCCGGCCCAGCCATGCTTCAGGCGGTAGGCACCAAAGCTGCCTGCCTGCGTGCGCGCGTGCACACAGAATTTGGAAAATGAAGCTGCAATTCATAGGCCGTAATGGTGCATGCCTCATGGTTGAATGGCAAGTAAAGGTGCTGATTTTCCCTAAAGACAAGTAAAGGTGCTGATTTTTTCCTAAAAAGTACAGTAGTAAAGTGCTGATAAACTGACCTGTTGTCAAACCTGGGGTCCTCGTGAGTTTAATCTCAGCCTTTCGTCGGTCGGCGGTCCGATAGACTTGTTTCCAGCAGCATGAATTCTTGGAGTATCAGGGGATTTTTTTTATCAACATTGCTGCAATTCATATGCTGTAAATGATGTATAAGTACAGGATGCTGTGATCTCAGCCTTCTTATCTAGCCTGCATCAGTTAACTGAGGTACAGGTGTTGATCTCCCTAAAAACAAGTAACGGTCTGACATAATGACCTGTCTTCTTCGCGTATCAGATCTGGATCCTGACAGTTTTAATCTTAGGCTTTGGTTACCCAGCACTCGAGTGGTCTTGGTTTCAGTAGCAGAACATCCTTGCAATATCAGGAAATTTTATCAAATGTGCTGTAATTCATGTGCTTTAATGATGTATAAGTACAGGATACTATGATGGCACATGACCTGTGCTTTCTTATCCATTGATGCCATGAGCCATCTCTGCTCTCCGAAATATATCAGAGACAGATTTCAGAGGTTCGTCGGATTTATGAGTGGTTTCTGGCATTACCTTCAGTTAACACTGCAACAAAGCTGACCATTAAGTCACTCCCAGTTAACAACGGCGAATTTAAGGGATCTCAACCTTCTTATCCAACCTGTACCCGGTCCTCGACACAGCTCCAAGCAGGGTTCTTCACTATCCCTTTACCTGCCATGGCCTCCCTGATCTCGGCAGCATCACCCCAGTGGCCATCACCGGCAAAGGCCTTTGACAGCTGAACATGGGCAGAGGAGTCGTGAGGGTAGAGCTCGATCAGGCGCGTGGACACCCGGACCGCAATCTCAAGGTTGCCGTGGATCTGGCAGGCACTAAGCAGAGCTCTGTACACCGAGACGCCAGGTTCAGTAGGCATGTCGTTGATCAAAGCCTCTGCTTCTTGGAGATGGCCTGCTCGACCGAGAAGATCGATCACGCACGCGTAGTGCTCTAGCCGTGCCCCTGCGAGAAACCCGTTTGTTTTCATCAAGTTGAAGTACTCCAACCCTGTATCCACCAAACCGGCGTGGCTGCAAGCTGTAAGCACCAACAAGAAGGTTGTGTTGTCTGGCTGAACATTCAGTCTCCTCATCTGTTCAAACACCTCAACCACCTCATTGCCATAACCATGCTGAGCATATCCTGTCAGAAGCGAATTCCAGGAGACCAAGTCAGGCGCTTCCACCGAAGCGAAAACATCCCTGGCTTCCCCTATCTCGCCGCGCCTGACGTACATGGAAATCAATCCATTCTGGACATTCACATCAGACTCATACCCAGTTTTGAGGATGAGAGCATGGACTTGTCTTCCCTCTAGCAGTGAGGATGAGCTCCCTATAGCCTTCAGCATGCTGCCAAAGGTGAACATATCTGTGTCAGCGCCATGCCGTCTCATCTCCAAGAACTGCTGAAATGCCTCGTCACCTCTTCCCAAACAGGAGAGCCCCGAGATCACGGAGTTGAGCGAGACCTGATCCTGACAGGAAACACTCATCTGCACCTTCCTGAAATCATCTAAGATGCCGCACTTGGAGTACATGGTCATAAGAGTGGACAGAACATACGGATTGTGCTCGAGACCCTTCTTTAGCACCGCACAATGCGCTTGCCTCCCATGATTGAGGTCTTCAGGACTCGCAAATGAGCTGAGAAGGCTGCTGTATGTCATCATGTTTGGTGCCACCCCTGACTGTTCCATCTCCCTGACAAACATCATGGCCTCACCAGGTCTTCTGGCTGAGGCAAACCCGCCCACAAGAGCCGTAAAAGTGGCCACATTCTTCTCTTCCATCTCCTCAAGAACCCGCTGAGCAGCCGAAACATCACGGCATTTGGCGTACATGTCCACCAACGCAGTCCCGACGACGACGCTTCCACAGATGCCGCCACTGCACTTGAGGCCAGCGGCGTGGATCATCGCCCCGACGCGGGCGTCCTCCATCCTCGCGCACGCGGCAAGGGCGCTGGACACGGCCGCCGGCGTGGGGGAGAAGCCGGCGCGCACCATGCGCCCGAACGCCTCCACGGCGAGGCCGGGCGCGCTGGACCGCGCGTGGCCGTAGACGAGCACGCTCCAGGTGACGCCGCTCCTCTCGGGCATTTCGTCGAACAGCCGCCGGGCGTCGCTCGGGCGGCCGCAGCGGCAGTAGAAGGCGAGGAGGGCGGTCCCCGCGAAGACGTTGCCGGCCGCGAGGCCGAGCTTGGTGGCCAGCCCATGGCACTGCGCCGCGGCGGACGGGCTCGGCGGAAGCGGGGAGGAGGAGGAGGAGGAGGCGAGGAGCTGGACGAACCCCCGCGGCGTCCGCGCGTCGCGAAGGACGATGCCGGGGGCCAGCAGAGGCATGGAGACGGCGCGAGCAGGTGGCGGGTTCGCCGTCCGGCGAGCGGCGGCGAAATGGCGGTGCTCGCGTCGCGTGGAGCCCCCGTGGTGCGCGCCGGCGCCTGAGAAGCCGTCGTCGTGTGCCGTTTTTGCCGGGAGGGAGCCGTCAGAGATTTAAATGATAATGGAATGGTTTGAATGTGAATTTGAATTTAATTGGTCTTCGATTTGAAATTCCTTGAACATTTTTCTGGAGTACTGAATGCTCCCTCCGTACCAAAAAATATATATATATATCAAAATAAAAAAAATTGGTACATAGGTAGTACCCCTCCCTCCGAAATTACTTGTCATACAGATGGATAAAAGTCGATGAAGGACTGACCGGCCACCACGCTACTCGCACAGCCATGGCAACTAGCCTGCACATGAGCCGCGAGCTCCGCCCGCGAGCCCAGCGGCTCCCACCACCAGGGCAACCGCCCCGACAACTGAGACATCCCGCCGCCACCACCACGACAAATGGACTGCCGAGCACTGGCCACCGACATCCCTCCTTTCCCCCAAACCGCGCCCGTTGGTAGGAAGGAAGCCTGGCCGACCAAAATCAAGTAGGGAAAGGTCGCCAACAGCCATCAACCACGCCGCAGCCCCGCACCACCCAGGGGACCAGGGCCATCTTCACGACCCACCTGGCTCCTCCAAATATAGGCGGCGGCAAGGCTGGGAGGCTGCCTCCCTTTCTAGACCTAGATCGTCCCTGCCACCACCGACCGCCCGCCGATGCACTCCGCGTTTGAGCCACCGAACAGGGGCCGCCATTGCCCACACTAGGCCACTTCACACGCTTTGTTTGGATGTCTGTATTGGAGGCCTCCGTATTGAATTGGTTTCAATTTCAATTCAGTGAGGAAACTATAATGGATATGAATACGAATTCGCTTGTTTGGATGCCATTGAATTAGCTCATGGAAACTCAGTGACCAAGCTTCGCCCTAAGCGCCAGCGAGGGAGGGGTGAGAAGAGGAAGGGGTGGCGGTGGCTAGCGTTCCCCCTGAGTTCATGCAGGGCGACGCGAGTGGGAAGGGGAGGGTGGGGTGGGGGGTGACTTTTGGGGCAATGCCCACCGTCCCTCCTAAATAAGATACAATTGTCATGTATCTTGAACTGAGAAAAGGGTTCCATAGACAAAACTGAAGTACTACTACTTTTCTTTTTGAGAAACTGGTTCCATCTGTCGACAACAGATGATAAATAACCACCAAAACCTTTTGACCGTGTACAAGTCCATGTTGTGGCAAAAGGTCTTATATTCGGGACTAGATCATAAGAGTGGTCAGCATTTCTCTGGAATCAACCGAAAAAGTATAAACTAACCTGATAAATAATGGCAATTATGCAACAGGGATTCACCACTGGTTCGACTCACTTAACACTTAACAGACAGAGCCAGGCAAAAACACCATCCAGGCACAGCTGTATTGACACATTTCGAGAATACCACCAAGTCCTTTTTTTCATAGGAAAAGCTATCATAAGTTTTAGAACAAGAAAATATACACCAATGCTTAGACATGTCAAGTCGCAAAATTTAGTTCTCGCTTATCTTTGAAAGAAACAAAATCTAAGTCTTCATCATCCATTTCCTCGTAATCATCATCGTCGTCGTCGTCTTCTTCATCCTCAAAACCACTGCTCCCGGCCCTGTTTCTACCATTTAGATCACTTGTGGACGCGCCATTTAAGGAGTGGTGATGTGCAGTACTATCAGTTAGCCCAGCTTCGTCCACATCAGCGCCTTTGGTACCTAAACTGGCGGGCACGCCGTTGGGTTTTACTTCAAGCTGAACCGCACCATTCCCCGTCAACTCATTCGCCTCTTCCTGTTCTTCAGGTGTTTTAGCAAGAGAAAGCAGGATGTTCTTCGCTTTCTTGTCTGGTGGGTACCCACGTGTTTCCATTTCGTTGAACCAAATGACAGCATTTCCGAAATCTGAGTTCCTGCCATGTGCATCCATGATGGTGGTAAAGATGGTTTGATTGGGTTCAACACCCTGCATCCGCATTCGCTCATAAACCCGCATTACTTTCTCAACATCATCCAACTTGGAGTAGCCTTTCATCAGAGTTCCATAAGCAACAACGTTTGGCCTCAAACCATCGTCTTTGATCCGACGGAAAAATTTCTCAGACCCATCCATATCAGAAGCATTTACATAAGCCAAGAGCATTGTTGTGTAAGAGCAGAGATCAGGCTCAACCCTGCACAAGCAAATTGTGTAACAAGGTAAGAAACCAGCAGATGCACCTTTCTCAAGTTTATAAATTGAAGAATGCAAGTCATACGTACCTGTGTCTTCTCATGGTCTTGAAAACTGTTCGGGCCTCTTCTACTAATCCAGATACTGCGAACGCATCAAGCAAGATGTTGTATGATTTGCGCGTTGGCCTGGAAATATATCATTCAATGAAATCACCAATATTATATTCTAGATTACCTCCTATGAGAAATTAAACACTAATCTGAAGACTGTTCTTCAGCTGGAATGTGGTGAACTTGGCACATTTCTTTAAACTTGTGCATTCAGCAGAGCAGAGGACTTGGTTTCTTTAAATGGCACCGAATTTACTTCCTATGATTATTAGGATCTGAAAAGATGGGTTTGACCACCATCACATGGCACAACATGAATTCGTGGCTATGCAGCCCGATCTAGCGATTGTAACTCAAGTTTCACATGTATGAAGCGCTAACAGCTTAAACATGACAGGCTTATGACTTTAACCAAAATTTTGCCAACAACAGGAATCATCATTACACAAGCCAGCAATGACCAATTCTCAAGTCCCAGCGTGCTAAAACAAAATCGAACCTGATTCCAGCATCAAGCATCTCTTCAAACACCGCCAAAGCTTCATCCTCCCTCCTAGCTTTCCCGTAAGCTTTGATGAGCAGAGAATAGCTCACAACATCTGGTTTTAGCCCGGCTCTTTGCATCTAAAAGTTATGCCATTTGTTAGGGAAGACAAGTAAACAGGTTTATATCTTAAAGTTATGCTGATTGTTGAGTTAATCTAGGGAGGGGAAGCACCTGATCATAAATACTTGACACTTCCTTATAGTCTGCTTCAAATGACATCAAACTATTAAAAGTCACTGTAGACTGGGGGATTCCTCTCTCAGGCATCTGTGCGAATAGCTTACGCGCTTGGGTATAGTCCCCAGCCTTCTTGTACATATAGATCATCATATGAAACATCTTCTGGTCTGGTTTAAAAGAAGCTCTTTTTTCATTAAGAAGGTCCTCGAAAATAGCTTCAGCTTCCTTATATTTGTCGCCCTGTCAGCAACCCCAAATACATTTGTTACGGACCAAGGTACAGTAGTCAAGGAACTGCTATAAATATGTTTAGTTGTTTGATAGGTGCATGGGCTAAAAACAGTAAATATTAACAGAGCAAAAGAGCACACAAATCACAGAATCATGGTGCATTATGCTGAATTAAAGTAGCAAAAGGCGGTATTACCACTGAACTTGACAAAAGAGTAATTGCTGAATACAGGAGTATCATAGTGGATGAAACATTGGATTGCATAAAATGCGAGAGGTCGATTAAATGCGCACCTCAACAAGCGATTTCAGAATGATTTGATATGTGATGGGTGATGGTTCAGGGCCTGACGTCTGCATCTTATGAAACACAGCCTCGGCCTTTCTGTACTGCTTGGCTCTTCCGTATGCCTCCATGAGAGCGGTCTGAGATATCACCGTCGGCCGGTAACCTTTCTTGTTCATGTACTTGAGGACCCTTTCCGCCCTGCTGAAATCTCCCAGCTTCCCGTAAGCCGTGACAAGCATCAAAAAGTCCATCTCGCTGAAGTCCCACCAATGTTGCGTTCGAAGCCATTCAAGAATCTGAAGAAAGAAAGAAAGGAAGGGCACCGCTGGCATTTAAATATTTCAGAATCCTCAAAGCATATTATTGCTCGTGGATTAATACACGCCGCAAGCAAGCGCGTACATACCTCGCTGACCAGATTCCATTTTCTGAGCTGTTTGAACCGCACAAGAGTCCCGAGAACAGTGTCCCTCGGCAGCGTCCCCGTTGTGTTCCGTTGGGTCTTGAGAATGGAAGACACGGCTGACCCAGACTCCTCTATCTCACTCATCATTCTCCTCCAGCTCTTTTGCTTGGCCTCGTCATCGGCGTCCTTGAAGACCTCCTCTTGTCTCTTCTTGCGCACAAACTTTCTGGGCGCCAGCATCCCATGGCAGACCACGTCGAGCCTCTGACCGCCCTCGATCTTCTTCACATTATAAACAGGCCAGCCACAAGATGCCTTTGCATTGCTGACACCATGAAACATGGAGGTATCAAAAGGTTAAGGCAATTTAATGAAACGAACATGATGCCATGAAAATGGAGACCAGAATACTTCAGTTACAAGCAGCCTTTTGTTCATCAAATGATCATACTAAAATAGCAGGTGAGATACGTACATACATACATGAGATTCTCCAATGCATGTATAATGGCAACCTGGATGCACCCACATACCTGACAACGGCGACTAGTAGTGCATTCCCCTCTCTTTTTTTCAAGCAAAATGCATATGCCATTATCACACATGACGTATC
>NC_041385.1:850323689-850336518 GCF_002162155.2 Triticum dicoccoides | reverse complement strand
GACAAGCATCGAGCTTGACGAAATTGAAGGTCTCACTAAGTACTTGAACATCCTGTTACCATTTGGGATTAAAGTTTCACCTAGGGTCAAACAAACCCAAGGAACACAACTCCTTGTATCAAGTCGGTCCGTTTCTACATGCAGCAACATGAGTGCAAGAGAGCCAAATTGCTTGCAGCAGCATAAACTACCTGCTGTTGAGCGAACAACAAGCACACACGAGTCCGTTTCGCTGGTTAACTAACATTGGGTTGGCGCACAAGCACAGGAAGGAAACCCCTCCAAACTAGAACTAGTAGCCCGCGAATCTGGCTTGGGCGAGGCGGCGGGGGAGGGAGGAGGATTACCAGAGGCTGGAGGAGAATGAGAGCGGGGACTGCGAGCCGAGGGTCCCCATCGCCGCCTCCATCGCCGGCGCTCGCCGGAACTGGAGCCGGAGCCGGAGCAGCAGCAACGCGGGGGAAGGGAACAGGAGCCTTATCGGCAGAGCAGAGAGGACCTCACTCTGTCTCCGGATGAGGAGAACAATATCTTTTTGGAGGCGCAATCATGGGCCGGGCCGTGCTCTCATGCGCTGCCTCACGGTTCAACCCACCTGGGCCGTGCCTGCCCACTAGGACCGGCACGTGAGGAGCCTGCACGGCGAAATCACTAATTAACTAATTAAGGAGTTTGTCTAAAAAAACTAATTAAGGAGTAAAAAAACTAATTAAGGAGTTTGTCTAAAAAAACTAATTAAGGAGTTGCCTAAAAAAAAGGAGTATACTCCTTTCAAAGATTACTTTGACCTTCGAAGGTTGTGACAAGTGGTGCGCTGCATGGGCCTCACTTGTCTTAATCTGGGAGTTTTTCCTTTTTTCTATATCTATTTATTTAAAATGTTTTATTTCCTAAACCGTGCGTCCAAATCCCAAACTATATTCACCGTTGGATCCCTCGTGGTCTTTAAAACTAGATACCATGTTGATAGATTTTGATGAACTTTTTTCACAAAAAACCCATACGAAAAAATTGTGCCTCTTGAAGGAAAAAAATAGAAATCATGTTTTTTTCGTTTATAAAAGGCACGGCCGTGCCTCTCACGAAAGCAAAATCGTGCCTCTCGCAAAAGCGAAACCGTGTCTCTCATAGAAGAAAAAGGAGGAAGAAATAAAAACACATTTTTATTTGTTTCCGAGAGGCATGGCCGTGCCTCTCTTGGAAGCAAAACTATGCCTCTCAAGAAAGAAAAAAATGGGTCACGCTAACTGCCACACGTGTGGCAGGAAGAGAGACGCACCACACGTCTCAAATGTAAAACAGATTGCCACGTCATCGCATGCATGCATGTAAGAATCTTTTTGGATTTTCAGTTTTTAAAATGTTTTATCTTTTAAACGAAAAATCCGATTGAAAATCCGTTTACACCATTAAATCCCTCGCGATGAGATCTTCGAAACTAGATCCCATGTTGATATGTTTTGATGAAAAAAAATTTGGATTAAAAGTTGCCATGTCTATTGCACATGAATTGCCATGATGTTTACACTGAAGTTGCCATGATATGTTTTAGCTATTTTCTTCTACATTTAAAAGTAAATTTTGACATTTATAAAACGGGGAATTAAGAAACTAGACTTGCCATGAACCATAAACTAAAATTGCCATGATACATGCACGTAAAATTGCCATGGTTCATACAAAAAGTAATTTTCATGGTCAAAGTACTGGAGTTGCCATCATCAAGATACTAAAATTGCCATGATCTACAAACTAAAATTGCCACATGGCAACTTTAGTTTAAGTCCTATGGCAACTGCAGTGTAAACATCATGGCAACTTCTGGCAAAAAAAAAAATCATCAAAACATATCAATATGGGGTCTAGTTTTGAAGATCTCGTCGAGACGGATTTAATGGTGAAAACGGATTTTTAGTTCACTTTTTTATTTAGGATATACAACATTTTTAAGCCGAAAACCAAAAAAAAATTCTGCTGATATCATCTATTCATACGTGGCAAAATGAGTGGTGATGGAGGCGTGTGGGTGATGTGCAAACGCCCACACGTGTGGGCGTTAACATTTCCGGAAAAAAAAGAAAAAGAGAAACCACGTTTTTTTTCTCGAGAGGCGTGGTAGTGCCTCTCCTGGAAGCAAAGTCATGCCTCTCATGAAAAAAAATATGTTTATGCCTCTCATGAAAACAAAACCATGCCTCTCATGAAAAAAAAATGAAAAATAAAAAATAGATTTTTTTCGAGAGGCACGCCCATGCCTCTCGTGAAAGCAAAATCATGCCTCTCATGGAAGAAAAAAAGAAAAAGAGAAAACACAATTTTTTTTGAGAGGCAAGGTCGTGCCACTCACGAAAGAGAAAAAACGTATTTTTTTCGTTTTCGAGAGGTACGGCCGTGCCTCTCGCGGAGGTAAAACCGTGCCTCCCACAGAAGGAAAAAAGAAAATGCACTTTTTCCTTTTTTGAGAGGCACGTCGGTGTCTCTCACGGAAGCAAAACCGTGCTTCTCACGGAAACGAAAATGCGTTTTTTCCGTTTCTGAGAGACACATTTTTTCGTAGAAAAAAAAATCAAACCTTTTTTGTCTAAAAGCTAAGCGAAACTGGTGGAAAACCCAAAAGCTGAAAAAAAACCCAGAAAAAAACCAATCTAAAAAGCCGAAAACGCGCGCGGAAAAATAAAAAAAAATCTAAAAGGAGTGTCCAAAGTGTGACACGATGGCGCACTCCTAGCACCTCAATGATCGTTGGTAGGCTCCCGAAGGAGCGTTCGTCAACTAGTTGATCTCCCTGCACGGGGATTCTATTTGAAATACCATATTTGACGCATTTTTTGTCAAACTGTCGGCGAGGGGCGCCTCTATTCCTTGCCTTCAGCGAGTGTAACTCCCGACTGGTTGAAGGGGGCGAGCAATATGGGCCGGCTCACGCACGAGCAAGGCCAGAACTTGTTTTTTTTTACGTTTTCTGTTTTTATTTTTTTATTTTTTTTACTTTCATTATACTTTAAAAAACTCTACAATAAATATTTGGAAAATGCTGAATAGGTATTTGAAAAATGTTAAACAAGTAATTAAAAAATGTTATCAAGAATTTGGAAAAATGTTGAAGAAGCATTTATAAAATATTGAGCGAGTATTTAAAAAATATTGAAAAATTATCTGAAAAAATGTTGATAATGTATATAAAAATATTTAACAATTATTTTAAAAAATATTGATCATGTATTTTAAAAAAATTGAAGAAACTATTTGAAAGAAATGTTGATCATGTATAAAAATGTAGAACAAATATTTAAAAAAATGTTGAACAAGTATAAGAATGTAGAATGAAAACAAGAAACAAAAACAAAAAAATGGAGAAGAAGAAAAAAAACCTTACCAAAAATGGAGGAGAAAAAAACAAACAAAAAATGGAGAAGAAAAGTGAAAAACCAGAGAAAAAATGAATAAAACCCCGTGAAAAACGAAAACAAAAACCAAAAAAGAAACCACGGACACGAGTGAAAACCCCGCTACTAGCCGCATCACTAGTCCTCTCTCCTAGTGCTGAACAAGAACTTTGCATGGTTGTGGTGGCTAGCATGACAAATTTTTTCATTCTTTCATGTTTCATTTTAGGGAACTTTCTAGAGGATTCCCAACCGGTTTTCTATTTTTTTTCCTTTCTATTTTTCATTTTTTTCCTTTTCCTTTTTTATTTCTTTTTCTGTCATTTTGCCGTTTCTTTTTCCTTTTCTTTTCTTTCATTTTTCAACATTTTTTTTTGAAAAAATAAGAATTCATATTTTTTATTATATTTTTTCATATTTCTAGATTTTAGGGGTCAACACCAAGGGTGTCTGGGAAGAGACATAGGAGGAGGCCGTGGGGCTAGGTGACCGGCCGCGTGCGTTCCAAGACCAGTCTGGTGGAGGCGGCTGGCTGCACATAGGCGGTGCGTCCCACATGAGACCGCGAGATAGGGATGAAGCACGGTGGCCTGAGCACTTTTTTGTGGCACTGATCCCTAGTGAAAAAGCCAGCAATGGAGATGCACACTTGAAAGTTAGTTTTCACAAATGGAAAGCAAGATGGCACCCACTATTCAAAAACCAGTAAAATATCATTGAACCCCTTAAATTTGCATACACTTACCAAACTCTTACTTCCATGACATAAAGTGATGCGGAGCATCCCTCACTCATCCCCATGGACGCATCTACATCTCCTTTAACACCACGTGGACCCATGACTCGAGCCCGCTCTAATGCTATCGAAGATAAAGTGAACTCGCTCCTCTCCGAAATCCCTCTTCCTACTCACGAGACATGGCTACTACCTCAGACGGAAACTCTATGTGTGATCGGGTACAACGCTGAAGAAGAAGCGACAGGCGTCAACTTTCTGCTCAGCCCGGAACCTGGCCCGAAACTTCCGGCCCCCGGAACTTCCGGCCTCCTTCGACATCGACCACCCCGGGCATGCCAACTTTCTGCTTAGCCCGGAACCTGGCCCGGAACTTCCGGTCCCCGGAACCTCCGGCCTTGCCCAGAACTTCCGGCCCTCGGAAGCCAGCCCTGCTTCACCCGTGCCAACTTTCGGCTTAGGCCGGACCCTGCCCGGAACCTCCGGCGCCCGGAACTTCCGGCCTGGCCCGGAACTTCCGGCCCTGCCTGCGCGCAGCCACTCGGGCCGAGGCCCGTGTACCCTTCCGCCCCGTAGACTATATATACTCCCTCATCCCGTACGTTTTAGGGTTAGCATTGGATAGCTCATATTTGTGTGAGAGCCTTGCTCATCCACTTGGATACTTCTCCTCGGAGTTCAGGACCTCTTCGGAGAAGATCCCCCAAGCGGATTCAAGACCCCTTTCTAGGGAAGACCATCAAGACCTCCGTACAGAGAAGAACGGTGCCTTTGTATCCTTGCCTTTGTTGATTGTGGATCATGTGTATCTCTTTGTGTTCGGTGATCTAGCACTCGTGTGATTGATTCTATGTCGGTTTCGTGATTCTCTCTCGTTCTCCCGGTGTTTTCCCCTTTGTGCTTCCGTGTGTTCTTCGTGAATCTCCGTAGGATCCTCTCCAAACGTGAAAGATCGTCCAACTAGGGTTTTGCGCTACATCATATGGTATCATGAGCCACGTTGATCACGTTTTGGAGCCCCTACCCTTTGTTTTCTAGCTTGATTTTGTTGTTTCCGTCCTAATTCCGAAAATTCCCCACCAAAAATAGCCCCAATTTTTTTTGTGATTTGTTGGTGAGTTGAGATTTTGTTGGATTTGATCCTTGGATTTGCTTTGCTTCGAGTGGATCTAGCTTCCCTGCCCTTCCTCCCTTCTAATTTCTTCTTTTTCCCCTCGGATTTGGGTTTCTCCCAAGTTTTTCCGCCCAAATCCGCGATCCCGAAGTCTCTGTTCTTGGCAGATTCCCGACCCCCGGAACTTCCGGCCTTGCCCGGAACTTCCGGCCCCCGGACCTTCCAGCCATCCCCGGAACTTCCGGACCCCGGAACTTCCGTCTTGCCTGGAACTTCCGGCCTAGACAGAACAGTTGCACTTCTTCGACACTTTCGCTACTTCAGAAACTTCGATCACGAAGCAGTGGCATCTTCGCCAACGTACTGAAGACCGTGCACTGTGTCCCCATCTACTTTCGCATCCGTTTCAACCTTCAACTGAAACAAGGACGGTAACATCGACGACATCTTTGTCATACTGTGCAATTGCATTGATAACCCACATTGCCTCATTTTGCGTAGCTTACCCATCGATACTAGCCACTGAGTATTGCAGGCAACGTGACTTGTGCACATTAGGGATCATACTCCATAAGCATACATACCATACCATAGTGGTGCATATCTTGGGATCCACTTGTGTGTCACAAAGTTGTCATAGCATACACAATTGCTATCTTGGTTCGTAAAGTTTTGCATAAGAAAAGAGCTCAAAGAGTGAAAGAGCCACCCAAGCTTTTAAGCAAAGAGGAAAGATAAGCAAAGAGCTTATGAACAAGAACCATAGCATCATACTACATTAAGATTGTCATATTGGATCATCTTGGATCATTGCACCGAAATACCATACATATAGCATACTTGGGATAGAGATAGTTGCATTTTTGCCTAGTAGGTTGTGCACAAGTTTGCGTATCCGCCTATGGTGCAATCGTGCTAGCGTCTCTCTAGTATTGTGCAATAAGAGCATTTTCATGGTTTCCACATTTTGGCTCACTTTTGGATTGCACAATCCCACTTATCTATTTGCGTGTGTGTTTCCGTGTACCCATACTTGCTTGGTCTACTTGTTGCATTTGCAAATTTATGAACCTTTTCCAACATTATTGAAGCTCACTTACTATTGCATCAAATTTTGTGCCACCATCCTAACCAAGCTCCACCGAAAGCTTTTTACGTGTGTAGGTGTGCGAACCGACAAGAATTGGTACCAAAAGTGCTATTTCATTGTCCGCATTGGAGTGAACTTGATTCATTTTCAACTTCGGTGAAGGTACATTTGGTACACGTTCTTTTCCTTCTACCACTCACATTTTATTTGCAATGATGGATAGGCCAAGTTCTTCTACAAATCCACCTCTCATCGAGAACGGCGACGACATGTCATCATTCGTCACAAAGAGCCACCTCTTTGGTGCTCAAAGGGCGTTACACCAAGAGCAACAAGCTATGAGCGACCACATCGACAACCTCGCCACCGACTTGCGACTCTCCGAGCAACGTACAAGAGACTACTTCGACAACAAGTTCGACTCCCACAAGCAAGAGAATGATGCAAGAATGGACGAGATCTGCGACTTGATGAGGAACCAGCATCATTTCACTTCTTCACCCTCAAGACGGAGTCGCTCGAGTCGACACTCCGACGACACCTTCTCCGGCTCAAGTACACCGTCATCGACCATTCTTCGACGAGCCGCGCGTCAAGACCGACATGCATCTCGGAACCCGCTACATGACAAGCATTCCCAAGAGCAAATTGATGAGCAAGTTCCTCGTCCTCAATCAAACCAAGTCGCTTTTGCTCAAGCTCAAGAACGACAATGACTACGACACCAAGAAGAAGAATGAGCGCGCCTACACCAAGAGGAACAAGACGCTGAGACTCAACGTCTTCAACAACAACAATGAGAAGCGCAAGCTCTTGAGGTGCAACATGCCCTTCAAGAATCAAGTCGAGCCATCGCCAACCGCAATCGCGAACGGCGCAATCAAGAGGAAGCTCTTCGAGAAGAAATCCTAGAGAGGAACTATCAACCGAATGTGCAACGTCAAGCTCCACAAGCTCCTCCACAAGCACGTCAAGCTCCACAAGCTCCTCCACAAGCTCGTCAAGATCCACCTCAACCTCAAGTTCAACAAGAGCAAGTTGATCATGGTCTTCATCCGCGACAAGAGCAACATGAGGATGACTATCCTCCACGTCAAGGGCGTCATCATCACCATCGCCAACAACACAATGAAGAGCAACGCTACGGAAAACTCAAATTCACAATGCCCAAGTTCAACGGAAGCAATGATCCCGAAGAATACCTCTCATGGGCATTGAAGGTAGACAAAATTTTCCGCTTGCACAACTATGTGGAAGAGAAGAATATCGCTATGGCATCACTTGAGTTCCAAGACTATGTGCTCATATGGTGGGAACAAGTCCTTGAGCGCCGTGAAGCAAGAGGTGAACCACCTATCACCACTTGGGCTCAAATGAAGGAAGTCATGCGAGCACGTTTTGTGCCAACCTACTACAACCGCGATCTCTTCAAGAAGCTCCAACTCCTCAAGCAAGGAACAAAGAGTGTTGAAAAATACTACAAGGAAATGGAGATTGCCATGATTCGAGCCAATGTCACGGAAGATGATGAGCAAACAATGGCACGTTTCTTGAATGGTCTCAATCATCCCATCAAGAAGATTGCCGACTTCCAACCCTACTCCAACCTCATTGAGCTCGTACAACAAGCTACAAAAGCGGAACATCAAGTGCAAGATGACTTCAAGTACGCCAAGTACTCATCCAGGACATACGGTTTCTCCAACATCCAAGCTTCAACAACTCCTCCAACATCTACGTCAACCAAACCTTCTCCAAGCAATGATGATAAGTCAAGTTACAAGAAAACTTCGTCAAGTTCAAGTCGTCTTCCTCCTAATACAAGCAACTTCAAGCCGCGTGCTTCATCATCTACTCCAACCGATGAGACCGTCAAGACAAGCTCCTTCAAGTGTTTCACTTGCGGCGGTCGAGGCCACAAGTCCTATCAATGCATGAACAAGCGCACCATGATCCTCAACGAAGATGGCACATATGACTCCATGAGTGAAGAGGAGATGGAAGCCCTTGAGCAAGTGGCCATGCACCGGCGTGTGAACGAGGATGAAGATGATCAAGTCTTTTGTGATGAGGATTCGAGCCCCGCTCTCGTTGTCTCCAAAGTCTTGACACTTCAACATCAACAAGAAGAAGACCAACGATGCCACATCTTCCACACTAAGGCCGGCATCAATGGAAGGTCCGTCAAGGTCATCATCGATGGAGGTAGTTGCCACAACTTGGCAAGTGAAGAACTATGCTCCAAGCTTCAATTGGTCAAGAGGAAGCACCCACACCCCTACAAGGTTCAATGGCCAAGTGACTCCGGAACTATACGACTTGAGCATACGGTCCAAGTATCCTTCAAAATTGGTGCTTATGAAGACACTTTGGAGTGTGATGTGGTCCCAATGACAGTTTGCCACCTCCTTCTTGGTCGACCATGGCAATTCGACCGTGGTGTCATCCACAATGGGCGCACCAATCACTATAGCTTCAAGATGAAAGGGAAGGAATACGTGCTACGACCTATGTCTCCTAGTCACATGATAGCCGACAAGCAAGCCACCCATCATGGAGAGAAGAGTGAGAAAGTGACCTACCAAAAAGTGAGTGAAAACCACAAGCCAAACTTGAGCGCCTCTTCGCCTAGAGAGAAAAACCTCATCCTATTTGCCACCAAAAGTGAGATGAGAGAAGTGTGAGAGAACCCATCGAGTGTGATGCACTTTGTCCTTGTGTGCAAGGATGGAGAACCAAAAACTAACACCATTCACGAGCTACCTTTGGTGTTTCAATCTCTTTTGCAGGAATTCCAAGATGTTTTCCCCGATGAGCTGCCTCCGGGTCTACCTCCTCTTCAAGGAATTGAGCATCGAATCGACCTCATCCCCGGAGCGCCACTTCCAAACAAGGCTCCATACCATGTCAATCCCGAAGAAACCAAGGAGATTCAACGGCAAGTACAACAACTAATCGACAACGGTCATGTACGTGAAAGCTTAAGCCCTTGTGCCGTTCCCGTTATACTTGTGCCTAAGCCCGATGGAAGTTTCCGCTTATGTTCCGATTGTAGACCCATAAATACTATTACCGTTCACTATAGGCATCCCATTCCTCGCTTAGATGATATGCTTGATGAACTTAGTGGAGCCAATTTTTTCTCAAAAATTGATCTTAGAAGTGGCTATTATCAAATCCGCATCCAAGAAGGTGATGAATGGAAAACTGCTTTCAAAACCAAATTTGGCTTGTATGAGTGGTTAGTGATGCCTATGGGTTTGTCGGAAGCACCCGGAACTTTCGTGCGTCTTATGCATCATGTGCTTAGACCTTACATTGGAATCTTTGTTGTGGTTTACTTTGATGATATTCTTGTGTTTAGCAAAACCATGAACGAGCACATTAATCATGTAAAATCTGTTTTGGAAACTCTTCGCAAGGAAAGCCTTTACGCGAACTTGAAAAAATGCACTTTTGGCGTTGACAAAGTGGTTTTCCTGGGCTTCGTTGTCTCTTCCAAGGGTGTCCATGTTGATGAAACTAAAATTGAAGCAATTAAAACTTGGCCCCAACCCACCAATTTGCAACAAGTGCGAAGTTTTCTTGGTCTTGCAGGATTTTATCGCCACTTTGTGAAAAACTTTAGCACAATCGCCGCTCCTTTACATGCTTTGAGTAAGAAGAATACTCCTTTTGTTTGGGGATCTTTGCAATCCAACGCTTTTGATGAGCTCAAGTCTTTGCTTACTCATGCACCGATTCTTGCTTTACCCAACTTTGGAAAAACTTTTGAGGTTCATTGTGATGCAAGTGGTACCGGAATTGGCGGAGTTTTGATGCAAGAAAAACGAGCCATTGCTTATTTTAGTGAAAAACTCTCCGGTGCTCAACTTAACTATCCCATCTATGACAAAGAATTGTATGCTTTAGTGCGTGTCCTACATGTTTGGGAACATTATCTTAGACCTCATGAGTTTGTCATCCATACCGATCATGAAACACTTAAGTACTTAAAAGGTCAAACTAAGTTGAACAAGCGTCATGCCAAATGGAGTGAATTTATTGAATCTTTCCCATTTGTGATCAAGTACATTAAGGGTAAGGAAAATGTAGTTGCCGATGCACTTTCACGCATATGCACGCTTGTCACCAAACTTGAGTTGAATGTTATTGGCTTTGAGCACATAAAATACTTGTATGCTAATGATCCATCTTTTCCACCTCATTATGCTAAATGTTTCACGCATACATCTTGGGAACAATATTACATCAAGGATGGTTATCTTATGAGAGCTAACAAACTATGCATTCCCGAGTCTTCTCTTCGTTTGCTCCTTTTGCAAGAGGCTCATGGAGGTGGACTCATGGGACACTTTGGACGCGACAAGACTTTCGCCACGCTCTCCAAGAACTACTTTTGGCCCAAGATGTTCCGCGACGTCTCACGCTTCACCACCCGATGCTCTACATGTCGCAAAGCTAAGTCTAAAGCTCAATCTCATGGTCTTTACATGCCTCTTCCTATTCCTTATCAACCATGGGAAGACATTAGTATGGATTTTGTACTTGGTTTGCCTAGAACTCAAAATGGAAAGGATTCCGTGTTTGTCATTGTGGAAAGATTTTCTAAAATGGCACATTTCATTCCTTGCAACAAGATAGACGATGCTTCACATATTGCCAATCTATTTTGTAGGGAAATCCTGCGACTTCATGGATTGCCAAAGACAATTGTCTCGGACCGCGACGTCAAGTTCTTGAGTTACTTTTGGAAGACCCTATGCGCCAAGCTTGGAATCAAGCTATTGTTCTCTTCGGCATACCACCCTCAAACCGACGGCCAAACGGAGGTGACGAACCGTACACTCTCCACTCTACTTCGCATGTTGATCAAGAGGAACATCAAGGAGTGGGAAGAGTGCCTACCCATCGCCGAGTACGCCTACAACCGTGCAAGACATTCGACGACCGGCAAGTCCCCCTTCGAGGTCGTCTACGGCTTCAACCCATTGTCCCCATTGGACATCCTACCTCTTCCTCTACAAGAGCGAACCAATCTCGACGCAAGTGCCCATGCAAGCTACATCAAGAAGATGCATGAAGATACAAGGCACACCATCGAGCGACAAACACAACGACTAGCGACCAAGCTCAACGTCAACAAGCAACCCATGGTCTTCAACATTGGTGATCTAGTGTGGCTACACCTTCGCAAGGACTGCTTCCCCATCGAACGCAAGTCCAAGCTTCTCCCTCGAGCCGACGGACCTTTCAAGGTGCTAGCACGCTACAACGACAACGCCTACAAGATTGACCTACCTCGAGACAAGTGCAATGTGAGCGACATCTTCAACGTCAAGGACCTCGCACCTTACCATGGAGATGAAGTTTTTGATCCGAGGTTGGATCTCTCCCAAGGGGGAGGAGATGATGCGGAGCATCCCTCGCTCATCCCCATGGACGCATCTACATCTCCTTCAACACCACGTGGACCCATGACTCGAGCCCGCTCTAAGGCTATCGAAGATAAGGTGAACTCGCTCCTCTTCGAAATCCCTCTTCCTACTCACGAGACATGGCTACTACCTCAGATGGAAACTCTGTGTGTGATCAGGTACAACGCTGAAGAAGAAGCAACAGGCGTCAACTTTCTGCTCAGCCCGGAACCTGGCCCGGAACTTCCGGCCTGCCCGGAACTTCCGGCCTCCTTCGACATCGACCACCCCGGGCATGCCAACTTTCTGCTTAGCCCGGAACCTTCCCGGAACCTGGCCCGGAACTTCCGGCCCCCGGAACCTCCGGCCTTCCCTGGAACTTCCGGCCCCCGGAAGCCAGCCCTGCTTCACCCGTGCCAACTTTCGGCTTAGGCCGGACCCTGCCTGGAACCTCCGGTGCCCGGAACTTCCGGCCTGGCCCGGAACTTCCGGCCCTGCCTGCGCGCAGCCACTCGGGCCGAGGCCCGTGTACCCTTCCGCCCCGTAGACTATATATACTCCCTCATCACGTACGTTTTAGGGTTAGCATTGGATAGCTCATATTTGTGTGAGAGCCTTGCTCATCCACTTGGATACTTCTCCTCGGAGTTCAGGACCTCTTCGGAGAAGATCCCCCAAGCGGATTCAAGACCCCTTTCTAGGGAAGACCATCAAGACCTCCGTACAGAGAAGAACGGTGCCTTTGTATCCTTGCCTTTGTTGATTGTGGATCATGTGTATCTCTTTGTGTTCGGTGATCTAGCACTCGTGTGATTGATTCTATGTCGGTTTCGTGATTCTCTCTCGTTCTCCCGGTGTTTTCCCCTTTGTGCTTCCGTGTGTTCTTCGTGAATCTCCGTAGGATCCTCTCCAAACGTGAAAGATCGTCCAACTAGGGTTTTGCCCTACATCATAAAGGGGTCTAGGCAACGTCACCCACAATGAGCTTCATGAAGTGGAAGGGCACATATGGCGCCATAGAAGTACCAGTCGTACCTACAAGGGCTCAAAGGGATGAAGCAAAGTGGGAAAGCCCCAGAAGTGTTG
>NC_041385.1:850319952-850323342 GCF_002162155.2 Triticum dicoccoides | reverse complement strand
AGGGATATTGGTTGAGGATCTTATCGTAAGTACAACCATAGTTTTTTTTATTGCCTATGGCCCTCTTGATAGTACGGTTGTCCTTAAACTCAATATGAATCTTGGATTTTTCCCAAAGACCAATAAAGTAAATACTAAGAGCTTGGAGGAGGCAAGCACTTGAAGATGTAATAGTAGCCGTCACCATTGATGGTTTCCACTCACATGGATAGAAAACTAGTCATGTATTTGAAATATACCCAATAAAATGTAAGTCCTCTCAATTGACTTGTCATAAATCACCAAAACCCAATAGTGATATCTAAGATACACTCTCAATCCCTCGAGTGCCAAAAGTACCTACTTTTGGTTCATCAATTTTTATCAACAAAAGTCTAAGTGACTCTCAACTTTATACCTGATAAATTTACCCTCTCAAGTGTTGATACAGCTACTTTGGTATACCTTTCCCACTAAAAGTCATTGTGACATCTGCACACGAGGCAATCAAGTGTGAAAGTCCGTAATAATATATCAAGAAAAATTGGGGGAAATGTAAATTTGGAAATGTTCTGTCCTAGAAAACTGAATATTTTGAAGAAAGGGATTTACAATTTTCCCCAAAATCTGGGGTATATATGAAAAAGTTCCTTGTGAGGAAAATGCAATTTAATACTCCCCCCAGTTGGAAATACTTGTCATCAAAATGAATAAAAGGGGATGTATCTAGATGTATTTTAGTTCTAGATACATCCCCTTTTGTCCATTTTGATAACAAGTATTTTTGGACGGAGGGAGTATTAAAAAAGATTTTTGAAATGATAACTTTAAATAGCTCAGGACTATGTATATATAATTTGTAGAAAAACAGTAGAAATTATGTAAAACTTAATGTTTAGGTAACTCTTCATATGCCCAAATAGTTTGATGAAAAATGTTTTAACGTAAATGTATTAAAAGAATGCAAAAACAACCTTTTGAATTTCAATGAAACTCGTGATTTTTCCATAATGTAGTCTGAAGTTGTGAACTTTCAGAAGTATTAGATTCTCCAAGACTTTTCAGATTTTTTTTTTGTCTACTTTCATGCTACTTTATATTTTTTTCTGTGCAAACCGCCCCTTGGCGAAGAAACAGATTAGAGAGGAACACATATCATCCGGCCAGCAGCTGGAGAGGAAGGATGGGTCGGCCATGAGGCGGCACCACTACCCACATGCCATGGTGTAGCGAAAGAGATCGATCGGCTAGTATACCCTTCAGATGGACGAGGAGCACATCATCTGGGAGTGAGATTGTCATTGTTTCTTCTATCAGCAATGGATTGATTTACACTAGGGCTATGCCTCCGTCGTCTCTTCCGTGGATCCGCGGGTACATAGGGCTATGTGAACTGTTGGTGCACTTTGAGATAACATTTTCATTTCCTTTTAAGTTTTAACACACTATATGAGCTATTCTTTTTCGAATATCTATAACAAACTTTTACATCAAACCACACACAACCTAATATTATCTCTGTGTGGAGCAGCTGGTCACCTCCTTTCCTCTATCTGATGCCTTGCCACGACTGCGACTCTTCCTTCCGCCTCTTCCCCTGCGCCGCCTTCTCCTTCTTGCAGCTGCCTCTCCGCTCGGACATGAGAGGGGAAGGCGAGATTCACTAACAAAAAGAAAGACATAAGCAACACCCATATATAAATCAACCATGATAAGTACTAGCAACACTTAATAACTAAAAAAAGACACATAGAGTACATAATAATGGCTAGCTATACCTGGCAGTTGCAAGACGTGAAACGAAGAAGGCCGGCCAGTCCATCTCTAGGAGCAAGACATCTGGAAAGCCACCGGGGCGTACATGAGACCAGTGCTCCACCTCCTCCATTGCTCCGGTCTCGAGGTCGGCGGTGTACGCCTGCCCATGCCAGTCCCTGACAAGCAATTTGCCACACTTCTCTCCTAGTATGCAATGTATCTCTCTTGCTTGTGTCTCCTTGTTCCCGGGTCGTATCAGCTCAATCGCCCGAGTGTTGAGCCATTGTGTGGTACTACCATCTCCGCTCCGTCGGTTCTCTTCTTGTCTCCATATGACTAGGTGGTGACCAGCCATTTCCATCTGTAGCACCAAGAGCGTGCCGTCGTTATCCAGGCTAAGGCACGGGCGATGATCCGAGTAACGCATCATCGGGACGGGAAGCCTCGTGAAGGAAAGATGGCCCTTATGAGAATCTAGTTTAACGAGATAGAAACATTGCCCTTTCTCGCTACAGAATAGCCAATGAGCGGTGTCCTGCCGCACGACGGCGTCACTTTGGCATAATGACCCAAGGGCGTTGGCACCTATGGTACCATGGAGGCACACTCTTTGCTTGCTCCAACTTGCTTCGTCAGACGAGAATGTTTCGAGATCAAACTTCTGGTCTATCTGGGTCTTGTAGCCGGCGGTGACGATTAGCACTTTGTAGAAGGATGGTGGGTACTCGCCGTCGTGACAGTCCGCGCCGGTTAGAACGGCGTAGCAGCGCTGCTCGTAGTAGAAGTGGCAAGCATAGCAATCTTTATTTAGAGGAGAGAGCGCGTTGAACGTGCCGTCGAGCAGGTTGCATACCGCCATGTGGATGACCCTCGACTCGAGTCCATGTCCTCCGTACGGACGAGGCGCACGAGGAGAAGGCCGCGGCGTGAGACCAGCGGCACTGCGTGGCACAGGAGTTTCGCAGTCTCGGCGGGCACGAAGGAGCTAATGGTATGGCATAGCCCTCGGCGCAGCGCCAACCAAGGCGTCGGGACGAGCATCTTGGCCCCACCCTGGTTCTGGAAGAAGAACCCGGCGAGGGAAGGGCACGCGTTCTCGGGCCACCAGCGCCGGAGGAACGAGAGATCGCCGACGAGGCCGCACCACCGCTTACACGGAGTAAATAGCATAAAACTACTGGTTTACAGGCTAGGGTTCCAAAAAACTACCACTTTTTAATTTTTCTCAGAAACCTACCAGTCACGCGGTTCGCTGTTTCAAAAAACTCAAATCGTCGACTCTTTATCAGTTGATCACGATTATGACAGGTTGGGCCCGCACCTAAACAAGCCGTTAGTTTGACCTGAGTTTGACCATTAACTTACATGTGGGGCCCACATGTAGGTTTCCTCTCACTCTTCTCTTTCTTCTTCTTCTCTATCTCTTCTCTTCCCTCCTCTGTGCTTCCTGTGCCGAACCCCCTTCCCCTTCGGCGACCCCCTTCCCTCCCAGGCCGGCGACCCCCTTCACCTCCCAAGCCGGCGACCCCCTTCCCCTCCCAAGCCGGGGACGACACTCCCTCTGCTCCCCAGCTCCTGGTGGCGACGAGGCCGGCCTCGTCCGCGGCGACGGGAAGGGCGCACTCCAGCAGTCTGCTGCGACGGTGGCGAAGA
>NC_041385.1:850318812-850319628 GCF_002162155.2 Triticum dicoccoides | reverse complement strand
GCAGGGGATGATGGAGGCCGCAGGCGAGTCACAGGATGGCTGCGGTCGCGGGCAGGGCACGGCGTGAAGGTGGCGCAGGCGAGGCATGGCGAGGCGGTGGCCACGGGCGAGGCACATCGGGGCGGCGGCCGCAGGCGAGGCACGCCGGGGCGGCGGCCACAGGCGAGGCACGGCAGGGCGGCCGATGCGGGCGCGGCTCACCGGCCGCAGGTGATGTCCAGCATGGACCCGACCGCGGCGGGTGCAGCTCGCCGGCCTCAGGTGGTGCACGTCGTGGATTCCACCGCCGCGGGCGCGGCTTGCCGGACGGAGGACGCAGTGTTGCGTTGCCTGGGGGACCCGATTGCTTTTTTACAAAACTCACAGGGACCTGATTGCTTTTTTAGAAAACTTGTAAGGACCCGATTGCTTTTTTGTAAAACTTACGTGTGGGATCCACATGTAAGTTAACGGTCAAACAAACGGTTATCTTACATGTGGGCCTCAATTGTCATAATCACGATCAACTGATAAAGACTCAGGTTTTTGGGTTTTTTAAAATAGCCGACCACCCAGCTGATAGTTATATGAGAAAAATTAAAAAATGGTTGTTTTTTGAAACCTTTGCCTGTAAACCAGTAGTTTTATGCTATTTACTCACTTACACGCAACGGCACAACGGAAGAGCGCGGCCGCGTCGCCCACACGGAGCAGGATCTCGAGGAGGGTGTCGTCGGGGAGCGAGACCACTGTCGGGGCCTCCGCCTTGTCTTCCGTTGATGTATGGTTTTCCCACGCCGCCGCCATTACTCGAGGATGTGCCTCCGAGAGTAATTT
>NC_041385.1:850296701-850318468 GCF_002162155.2 Triticum dicoccoides | reverse complement strand
AAAAAAAGATCGATGTCCAACCCGGCCTCAGGGCATATATCGTATCCATATCGTATACTTGGGCAGGCTGATTCGCTTTCCACTTTGGTTAGCAGACTGCATAACCAAATGAGGAGAAAAACATACTCCCTCCGGCCCACAATATAAGAGCTAGTGTAAAAAACGCTCTTCTATAATGGGATGGAGGGAGTAGTTAAGAAGCTGAAGGAAGCCCTACACCAAGAGGAGGTGTGGATCCGGTAGCATTCTCGTGTTCCATGGCTCCGTGAGGGCGGTCGGAATATTTCCTATTTTCAGGCACAAGCTGCCCAACGCAAACAATGAACAAGATTCTTGGCTTACGCCGTGTAGATGGTTCAGTTTGTGAAAATGAAAATGAGGATAAGGCGGAGGTACTAGCTTTCTACCAAAACTTGTATTAAATGTAGGGCTTCGCCGATGCTAGTGACCTCTTATCACATGTGCCTGTCAAGGTGACTCAGGCCATGAATGATGATCTTACTAAACCCTACGCTGCAGAGGAAGTCAAAGTGGCGTTATTTCAAATGGCTCCATCGAAGGCTCCTGGCGTTGATGGTTTTACTGCAGGGTTCTACCAACGGTATTGGGATCTGTTAGCTAGTCAATGACGTGACTCTGGCAGCTCTGGATTTTCTCAATGGGGGTGAGCTACCGTCGGGGTTGAACGACACTTCTATCACACTTATCCCCAAGGTACGTCACCCTCAGTCGATTTCACAATATTGTCCTATTGCTCTGTGTCCGGTGCTTTACAAGATTGCGGCCAAAGTTATTACAAACCGCTTGCGATACATCATGGACGAGATCATCAGTGAAGAGCAGAGTGCTTTCGTTCCCGATCGTCTCATCACAGATAATGTGCTTGTCGCTTATGAAAGTATACATACGATGAGAAGAAGGAAGAAGGGAAACAATTATTCTTGTGTGGTCAAGCTGGATATGATGAAGGCGTACGATCGTGTCAAGTGGCATTACCTCGAAGCAATCTTGTCTCGACTGGGCTTCAGCATAGCTTTCATACGTCTAATTATGAAGTGTGTCACCTCGGTTCGTTTCTCCGTCCGGGTCAACGGAGAGTTACTCCTTACTTCACGCCGACTCGGGGATTTTGACATGGTGACCCAGTATCTCCTTATCTATTTCTGCTATGCGCAGAGGGTTTTTCCTCATTGCTGAAATACTACAATGGTGGAACTATTGACAGGGGCCTGAGAGTGAGCTACATATCACCTTGGGTCTCTCACTTGTTGTTCACAGATGATAACTTAATTTTCATCAACACAAGCACCCTCAAGTGTTCTTCGGAATGACTGGGCGTAAAGGGCACGTAGGCGGTGAATCGGGTTCAAAGTGAAAGTCGCCAAAAAGTGGCGGAATGCTCTCGAAACCAATTCACTTGAGTGAGACAGAGGAGAGTGAAATTTCGTGTGTAGGGGTGAAATTAATAAATAGGAGTAAATTAAATAAAGTATTGATATAATTGGAATTGCGAGAGCAAATACCAATTTACTAAAAAAAAGAAAAAAATATCTAATCGAAATCGAAAGAGTGCGCTACGGATGAACGAAATTCTAAGAATCTATGGTGATGCCTTGGGTCAGTGTGTTAACCGGAACAAAAGCTCTATATATTTCAGCACCAATACTCCGGATACTCTCAGGCAAGTTTTGAAATCAACCCTGAATATCCAGGTAGAGGCGTTCAGTGAGAGGTATCTGGGGCTCCCCACTGCAGTTGGATGTATTACTAGTGGTACCTTCGACCACATCAGTGAGAGAGCTCGTGGAAAGATGCAAGGGTGGTCGAAAAAATTGCTTGCATGTGCATGCCGTGAAACTTTACTCAAGTCTGTAATTCAATCTATTCCAACTTACCCCATGAGCACTTTCCTTCTCACCAAGAAAGTTTGTAAGAGTCGGACTTCTCCTATGGCATAATATTTTTGGAGTAGCTCTCTTGACAAAAAAGCAATGCATTGGGTGTCCTGGAAGGAGTTGTCAACACCCAAGTGCAAGGGCGGGATGGGGTTTCGTGACCCGCATCTCTTTAATCTGGCTATGCTGGGCAAACATGGTTGGCATTTCATCACTAACCGAATTTCGCTTTGTGCTCGAGTTCTCAATGGTCGTTACTTCCCAGACACCGATTTCATGCATGCTCCAATTCCCAAGTCGGCTTCGGCCACTTGGAGGGCAATTGTGGCAGGAAGGAATGCCCTGCGGACTGGTTTAATCTCCAGAATGGGAGATGGCTCGACTATATCAGTTTGGGAGGACAAGTGGGTCACAGGCACGATCTCCATGACACCAACTCAGAGGCCTACAGATACAAATATTGAACGGGTGTCGGATCTCATCGACACAGGGAGTTGGTCTTGGAAGCATGATGTGATCAGGGACAATTTCACCGCCCAGGATGCCGCGGCCATACTTAACATTCCTATCAGGCAAGGCGGTGGTGATGATTTACTCGCATGGGCATTCGATAAATCAGGTAAGTACACTGTGAAGATGGCGTACAGTGCTCTCGTGACTCAGAATGAGCCTTTCGCTCTAGAGGAAGGGACGGCTACCACCGAAACTGTTGAAAATATGCCCTAGAGGTAATAATAAATAAGTTATTATTATATTTCCTTGTTCATGATAATCGTTTATTATCCATGCTATAATTGTATTGATAGGAAACTCAGATACATGTGTGGGTACTGTTGGAAATATGCCCTAGAGGCAACAATAAAAGGATTATTATTATATTTCCTTGTTCATGATAATTGTCTTTTATTCATGCTATAATTGTATTATCCGGAAATCATAATACACGTGTGAATACTTAGACCACAACATGTCCCTAGTGAGCCTCTAGTTGACTAGCTCGTTGATCAACAGATAGTGATGGTTTCCTGACTATGGACATTGGATGTCATTGATAACGGGATCACATCATTAGGAGAATGATGTGATGGACAAGACCCAATCCTAAGCATAGCACAAAGATCGTGTAGTTTGTTTGCTAAAGCTTTTCCAATGTCAAGTATCTTTTCCTTAGACCATGAGATCGTGTAACTCCCGGATACCGTAGGAGTGCTTTGGGTGTACCAAACGTCACAACGTAACTGGGTGACTATAAAGGTGCACTACAGGTATCTCCGAAAGTGTCTGTTGGGTTGACACGGATCGAGACTGGGATTTGTCACTCCGTATGACGGAGAGGTATCTCTGGGCCCACTCGGTAATGCATCATCATAATGAGCTCAAAGTGACCAAGTGTCTGGTCAAGGGATCATGCATTACGGTACGAGTAAAGTGACTTGCCGGTAACGAGATCGAACGAGGTATTGGGATACCGACGATCGAATATCGGGCAAGTAACGTACCGATTGACAAAGGGAATTGTATACGGGGTTGCTTAAATCCTCGACATCGTGGTTCATCTGATGAGATCATCGAGGAGCATGTGGGAGCCAACATGGGTATCCATATCCCGCTGTTGGTTATTGATCGGAGATCCGTCTCGGTCATGTCTGCATGTCTCCCGAACCCGTAGGGTCTACACACTTAAGGTTAGGTGACGCTAGGGTTGTATGAATATGAGTATGCAGCAAACCGAAAGTTGTTCGGAGTCCCGGATGAGATCCCGGACGTCATGAGGAGTTCCGGAATGGTCCGGAGGTAAATAATTATATATGGGAAGTCGAGTTTCGGCCATCGGAAAAGTTTCGGGGTCCACCGGTATTGTACCGGGACCACCGGAAGGGTCCCGGGGGTCCACCGGGTGGGGCCACCTATCCCGGAGGGCCCCATGGGCTGAAGTGGGAGGGGAACCAGCCCCTAGTGGGCTGGTGCGCCCCCCGGGCCCCCCTCTGCGCCTAGGGTTGGGAACCCTAGGGGAGGGGGCGCCTCCACTTGCCTTGGGGGGCACTCCACTTCCCTTGGCCGCCGCCCCCCTAGAGATCCCATCTCTAGGGCCGGCACCCCCCTGGGGTCCCTATATAAAGAGGGGGAGGGCAGCCGCACCCAACACCCTGGTGCCTCCCTCCCCTCCCTGTTACACCTCCTCCTCTCGCAGAAGCTCGGTGAAGCTCTGCCGGAACCATGCTGCATCCACCACCACGCCGTCGTGCTGCTGGATCTTCATCAACCTCTCCTTCCCCCCTTGCTGGATCAAGAAGGAGGACACGTCACGCTGACCGTACGTGTGTTGAACGCGGAGGTGCCGTCCGTTCGGCGCTAGGATCTCCGGTGATTTGGATCACGACGAGAACGACTCCCTCAACCCCGTTCTCTTGAACGCTTCCGCACGCAATCTACAAGGGTATGTAGATGCATCTCTCTCTCTCTCGTTGCTAGATGAACTCATAGATTGATCTTGGTGAACGTAGGAAATTTTTTATTTTATGCAACGTTCCCCAACAGTGGCATCATGAGCTAGGTCTATGCGTAGTTCTCTATTGCACGAGTAGAACACAAATCTGTTGTGGGCGTAGATCTTGTCAACTTGCTTGCCACTACTAGTCTTATTTTGCTTCAGAGGTATTGTGGGATGAAGCGGCCCGGACCGACCTTACACGTACGCTTACGTGAGACAGGTTCCACCGACTGACATGCACTAGTGGCATAAGGTGGCTAGCGGGTGTCTGTCTCTCCCAATTTAGTTGGAGCGGATTCGATGAAAAGGGTCCTTATGAAGGGTAAATAGAAGTTGACAAAATCACGTTGTGGTTATTCGTATGTAAGAAAATGTTCTTGCTAGAACCCAATTGCAGCCACGTAAAAGATGCAACAACAATTAGAGGACGTCTAACTTGTTTTTGCAGCAATTGCTATTGTGATGTGATATGGCCAAAAGTTGTGATGAATGATGAATGGTATATTGTGATGTATGAGATCATGTTCTTGTAATAGGAATCACGACTTGCATGTCGATGAGTATGACAACCGGCAGGAGCCATAGGAGTTGTCTTAATTATTGTATGACCTGCGTGTCAATGATTTAACGCCATGTAATTACTTTACTTTATTGCTAAACCGTTAGCCATAGTAGTAGAAGTAATAGTTGGCGAGCAACTTCATGGAGACACGATGATGGAGATCATGATGATGGAGATCATGGTGTCATGCCGGTGACGAAGATGATCATGGAGCCCCGAAGATGGAGATCAAAGGAGCTATATGATATTGGCCATATCATGTCACTACTATATAATTGCATGTGATGTTTATTATGTTTATGCATCTTGTTTACTTAGAACGACGGTAGTAAATAAGATGATCCCTTATAATAATTTCAAGAAAGTGTTCCCCCTAACTGTGCGCCGTTGCTAAAGTTCGTCGTTTCGAAGCACCACGTGATGATCGGGTGTGATAGATCCTTACGTTCACATAGAACGGGTGTAAGACAATTTTACACATGCAAAATCACTTAGGGTTAACTTGACGAGCCTAGCATGTACAGACATGGCCTCGGAACACAGAGACCGAAAGGTCAAACATGAGTCGTACGGAAGATACGATCAACATGGAGATGTTCACCGATGATGACTAGTCCGTCTCACGTGATGATCGGACACGGCCTAGTCGACTCGGATTATGTAGCACTTAGATGACTAGAGGGATATCAAATCTGAGTGGGAGTTCATTAAATAATTTAATTAGATGAACTTAATTATCATGAACTTAGTCTAAAATCTTTGCAAAATATGTCTTGTAGATCAAATGGCCAACATGAACTTCAACGCGTTCCTAGAGAAAACCAAGCTGAAAGATGATGGTAGCAACTATACGGACTGGGTCCGGAACCTGAGGATCATCCTCATAGCTGCCAAGAAAGCATATGTCCTAGAAGGACCGCCAGGTGAAGCACCCATCCCAGAGAACCAAGACGTTATGAACGCTTGGCAGTCACGTGCTGATGATTACTCCCTCATTCCGTGCGGCATGCTTTACAGCTTAGAACCGGGGCTCCAAAAGCGTTTTGAGCAACACAGAGCATATGAGATGTTCGAGGAGCTGAAAATGGTTTTCCAAGCTCATGCACGGGTCGAGAGATATGAGGTCTCCGACAAGTTCTATAGTTGTAAGATGGAGGAAAACAGTTCTGTCAGTGAGCACATACTCAAAATGTCTGGGTTGCACAACCGCCTGTCCCAGCTGGACATTAACCTCCCCGACGAGGCGGTCATTGACAGAATCCTTCAGTCGCTCCCACCGAGCTACAAGAGCTTTGTGATGAACTACAATATGCAGGGGATGGTGAAAACTATTCCTGAAGTATTTTCAATGCTGAAGTCAGCAGATGTTGAAATCAAGAAAGAACATCAAGTGTTGATGGTCAATAAAACCACTAAGTTCAAGAAGGGCAAGGGTAAGAAGAACTTCAAGAAGGACGACAAAGATGTTGCCGCGCCCGGTAAGCCAGTTGCCGGGAAGAAGTCAAAGAATGGACCAAGCCTGAGACTGAGTGCTTTTATTGCAAAGGGAAGGGTCACTGGAAGCGGAACTGCCCCAAATACTTAGCGGACAAGAAGGCCGGCAACACTAAAGGTATATTTGATATACATGTAATTAATGTGTGCCTTACCAGTACTTGTAGTAACTCCTGGGTATTTGATACCGGTGCCGTTGCTCACATTTGTAACTCACAGCAGGAGCTGCGGAATAAGCGGAGACTGGCGAAGGACGAGGTGACGATGCGCGTCGGGAATGGTTCCAAGGTCAATGTGATCGTCGTCGGCATGCTACCTCTACATTTACCTACGGGATTAGTTTTAAACCTCAATAATTATTATTTAGTGCCAAGTTTGAGCATGAACATTATATCTGGATCTCGTTTAATGCGAGATGGCTACTCATTTAAATCCGAGAATAATGGTTGTTCTATTTATATGAGAGATATGTTTTATGGTCATGCCCCGATGGTCAATGGTTTATTCTTAATGAATCTCAAACGTAATGTTACACATATTCATAGTGTGAATACCAAAAGATGTAAAGTTGATAACGATAGTCCCACATACTTGTGGCACTGCCGCCTTGGTCACATTGGTGTCAAGCGCATGAAGAAGCTCCATGCTGATGGACTTTTAGAGTCTCTCGATTATGAATCATTTGACACATGCGAACCATGCCTCATGGGCAAAATGACCAAGACTCCGTTCTCGGGAACAATGGAGCGAGCAACCAACTTATTGGAAATCATACATACTGATGTGTGTGGTCCAATGAGTGTTGAGGCTCGCGGAGGATATCGCTATGTTCTCACTCTCACTGATGACTTAAGTAGATATGGGTATGTCTACTTGATGAAACACAAGTCTGAGACCTTTGAAAAGTTCAAGGAATTTCAGAATGAAGTAGAGAATCAACGTGATCGAAAAATAAAGTTCTTACGATCAGATCGTGGAGGAGAATATTTAAGTCACGAATTTGGTACGCACTTAAGAAAATGTGGAATCATTTCACAACTCACGCCGCCTGGAACACCTCAGCGTAACGGTGTGCCTGAACGTCATAATCGCACTCTATTGGATATGGTGCGATCTATGATGTCTCTTACCGATTTACCGCTATCATTTTGGGGATACGCTCTAGAGACAGCTACATTCACTTTAAATAGGGCTCCGTTTAAATCCGTTGAGATGACACCGTATGAATTATGGTTTGGAAAGAAACCTAAGCTGTCGTTTCTAAAAGTTTGGGGATGCGATGCTTATGTCAAGAAACTTCAACCTAAAAAGCTCGAACCCAAGTCGAAAAATGCGTCTTCATAGGATACCCTAAGGAAACCATTGGGTATACCTTCTACCTTAGATCTGAAGGAAAGATCTTTGTTGCCAAGAACGGATCCTTTTTGGAAAAAGAGTTTCTCTCGAAAGGAGTAAGTGGGAGGAAAGTAGAACTCGATGAAGTACTACCTCTTGAACCAGAAAGTAGTGCAGCTCAAGAAATTGTTCCTGTGGTGCCTACACCGACTGGAGATGAAATTAATGATGATGATCAAGGTACTTTGGATCAAGTTGCTACTGAACTTCGTAGGTCCACAAGGACATGTTCCACACCAGAGTGGTATGGCAACCCTATCCTGGAAATCATGTTGTTAGACAACGGTGAACCTTCGAACTATGAAGAAGCGATGGCGGGCCCAGATTCCAACAAATGGCTTGAAGCCATGCAATCCGAGATAGAATCCATGTATGAAAACAAAGTATGGACTTTGACAGACTTGCCCGATGATCGGCGAGCGATAGAAAACAAATGGATCTTTAAGAAGAAGACAGACGCGGATGGTAATGTTACCATCTATAAAGCTCGACTTGTCGCTAAGGGTTATCGGCAAGTTCAAGGGGTTGACTACGATGAGACTTTCTCTCCCGTAGCGAAGCTGAAGTCCATCTGAATCATGTTAGCAATTGCCGCATACTATGATTATGAGATATCGCAGATGGACGTCAAAACGGCATTCCTTAATGGCTATCTTAAGGAAGAACTGTATATGATGCAGACAGAGGGTTTTATCGATCCTAAGAATGCTAACAAGGTATGCAAGCTCCAGCGATCCATTTATGGGCTGGTGCAAGCATCTCAGAGTTGGAACATTCGCTTTGATGAGATGATCAAAGCGTTTGGGTTTATGCAGACTTATGGAGAAGCCTACGTTTACAAGAAAGTGAGTGGGAGCTCTGTAGCATTTCTCATATTATATGTAGATGACATACTTTTGATGGGAAATGATAGAACTTTTGGACATCATTAAGGCCTACTTGAATAAGTGTTTTTCAATGAAGGACCTTGGAGAAGCTGCTTACATATTAGGCATCAAGATCTATAGGGATAGATCGAGACGCCTCATAGGTCTTTAACAAAGCACATACCTTGATAAGATTTTGAAGAAGTTCAAAATGGATCAGTCCAAGAAAGGGTTCTTGCCTGTATTGCAAGGTGTGAGATTGAGCTCAGCTCAATGCCCGACCACGGCAAAAGATAAAGAAGAGATGAGTGTCATCCCCTATGCCTCGGCCATAGGATCTATTATGTATGCCATGCTGTGTACCAGACCTGATGTAAACCTTGCCGTAAGTTTGGTAGGAAGGTACCAAAGTAATCCCGGCAAGGAACACTGGACAGCGGTCAAGAATATCCTGAAGTACCTGAAAAGGACAAAGGACATGTTTCTCGTTTATGGAGGTGGCGAAGAGCTCGTCGTAAAGGGTTACGTCGACGCTAGCTTCGACACAGATCTGGATGACTCTAAGTCACAAACCGGATACGTGTATATGTTGAATCGTGGAGCAGTAAGCTGGTGCAGTTGCAAGCAGAGCGTCGTGGCGGGATCTACATGTGAAGCGGAGTACATGGCAGCCTCGGAGGCAGCACATGAAGCAATATGGATGAAGGAGTTCATCACCGACCTAGGAGTCATACCCAATGTGTCGGGGCCAATCACTCTCTTCTGTGACAACACTGGAGCTATTGCCCTTGCCAAGGAGCCCAGGTTTCACAAGAAGACCAGGCACATCAAGCGTCGTTTCAACTCCATCCGTGAAAATGTTCAAGATGGAGACATAGATATTTGCAAAGTACATACAGATTTGAATGTCGCAGATCCGTTGACTAAACCTCTTCCACGAGCAAAACATGATCAACACCAGAACTCTATGGGTGTTCGATTCATCACAATGTAACTAGACTATTGACTCTAGTGCAAGTGGGAGACTGTTGGAAATATGCCCTAGAGGCAATAATAAAAGGATTATTATTATATTTCCTTGTTCATGATAATTGTCTTTTATTCATGCTATAATTGTATTATCCGGAAATCGTAATACACGTGTGAATTCTTTGACCACAACATGCCCCTAGTGAGCCTCTAGTTGACTAGCTCGTTGATCAACAGATAGTCATGGTTTCCTGACTATGGACATTGGATGTCATTGATAACGGGATCACATCATTAGGAGAATGATGTGATGGACAAGACCCAATCCTAAGCATAGCACAAAGATCGTGTAGTTCGTTTGCTAAAGCTTTTCCAATGTCAAGTATCTTTTCCTTAGACCATGAGATCATGTAACTCCCGGATACCGTAGGAGTGCTTTGGGTGTACCAAATGTCACAACGTAACTGGGTGACTATAAAGGTGCACTACAGGTATCTCCGAAAGTGTCTGTTGGTTTGACACGGATCGAGACTGGGATTTGTCACTCTGTATGACGGAGAGGTATCTCTGGGCCCACTCGGTAATGCATCATCATAATGAGCTCAAAGTGACCAAGTGTCTGGTCACGAGATCATGCATTACGGTACGAGTAAAGTGACTTGCCGGTAACGAGATTGAACGAGGTATTGGGATACCGACGATCGAATCTCGGGCAAGTAACGTACCGATTGACAAAGGGAATTGTATACGGGGTTGCTTAAATCCTCGACATCGTGGTTCATCCGATGAGATCATCGAGGAGCATGTGGGAGCCAACATGGGTATCCAGATCCCGCTGTTGGTTATTGACCAGAGAGCCATCTCGGTCATGTCTGCATGTCTCCCGAACCCATAGGGTCTACACACTTAAGGTTAGGTGACGCTAGGGTTGTATGAATATGAGTATGCAGCAAACCAAAAGTTGTTCGGAGTCCCGGATGAGATCCCGAACGTCACGAGGAGTTCCGGAATGGTTCGGAGGTAAAGAATTATATATGGGAAGTTGAGTTTCGGCCATCGGGAAAGTTTTGGGGTCCACCGGTATTATACCGGGACCACCGGAAGGGTCCCAGGGGTCCACCGGGTGGGGCCACCTATCCCGGAGCGCCCCATGGGCTGAAGTAGGAGGGGAACCAGTCCCTAGTGGGCTGGTGCGCCCCCCCCCCCCTGGGCCCCCCTCTGCGCCTAGGGTTGGGAACCCTAGGGGAGGGGGCGCCTCCACTTGCCTTGGGGGGCACTCCACCCCCCTTGGCCGCCGCCCCCCTAGAGATCCCATCTCTAGGGCCGGCCCCCCCCCCTGGGGTCCCTATATAAAGAGGGGGGGGTGGGAGGGCAGCCGCACCCAACACCCTGGCGCCTCCCTCCCCTCCCTACTACACCTCCTCCTCTCGCAGAAGCTCGGCGAAGCTCTGCCGGAACCCTGCTGCATCCACCACCATGCCGTCGTGCTGCTGGATCTTAATCAACCTCTCCTTCCCCCCTTGCTGGATCAAGAAGGAGGAGACTTCACGCTGACCGGACCTGTGTTGAATGCGGAGGTGCCGTCTGTTCGGCGCTAGGATCTCCGGTGATTTGGATCACGACGAGAACGACTCCCTCAACCTCGTTCTCTTGAACACTTCCGCACGCGATCTACGAGGGTATGTAGATGCATCTCTCTCTCTTGTTGCTAGATAAACTCATAGATTGATCTTGGTGAACGTAGGAAAAAGTTTATTTTATGCAACGTTCCCCAACAGGTACATAGACAACACCATGTCCCTAGTAAGCCTCTAGTTGACTAGCTCGTTGATCAATAGATGGTCACGGTTTCCCGACCATGGACATTGGATGTCATTGATAACGGGATCACATCATTAGGAGAATGATGTGATGGACAAGACCCAATCCTAAGCCTAGCACAAAGATCGTGTAGTTCGTATGCTAAAGCTTTTCTAATGTCAAGTATCATTTCCTTAGACCATGAGATTGTGCAACTCCCGGATACCGTAGGAATGCTTTGGGTGTACCAAACATCACAATGTAACTGGGTGGCTATAAAGGTGCACTACAGGTATCTCCGAAAGTGTCTGTTGGGTTGGCACGAATCGAGACTGGGATTTGTCACTCCGGTTGACGGAGAGGTATCTCTGGGCCCACTCGGTAGGACATCATCATAATGTGCACAATGTGACCAAGGGATTGATCATGGGATGATGTGTTACGGAACGAGTAAAAGAGACTTGCCGGTAACGAGATTGAACAAGGTATCGGCATACCAACGATCGAATCTCGGGCAAGTATAATACCGCTAGACAAAGGGAATTGTATACGGGATTGATTGAGTCCTTGACATCGTGGTTCATCCGATGAGATCATTGTGGAACATGTGGGAGCCAACATGGGTATCCAGATCCCACTGTTGGTTATTGACCGGAGAACATCTCGGTCATGTCTGCATGGTTCCCGAACCCGAAGGGTCTACACATTTAAGGTTCGATGACGCTAGGGTGATAAAAGGAAGTTTGTATGTGGTTAACGAATGTTGTTCGTAGTCCCGGATGAGATCCCGGACGTCACGAGGAGTCGGAATGGTCCGGAGGTAAAGATTTATATATGGGAAGTCCTGTGTTGGTCACCGGAAAAGTTTCGGGTTTTATCGGTAACGTACCGGGACCACCGGGAGGGTCCCGGGGGTCCACCAAGTGGAGCCACCGGCCCCGGAGGGCTGCATGGGCCAAGTGTGGAAGGGTACCAGCCCCAGGTGGGTTGATGCGCCCCCCACAAGGGCCCAAGGCGCCTAGGGTTGGGGGAGGGGGCGCACCCACCTAACTTGGGGGGCAAGTTTCCCTTCTCCCCCCCTTGGCCGCCACCCTAGATGGGATTGGGGCTGCCGCACCCCTTGGGGTGGAAACCCTAGAGGGGGCGCACCCCCTCCCTCTCCCCTATATATAGTTGAGGTCTTGAGGGCTGCCAACAGATGAGTTTGACCTCTCCTTGGCGCAGCCCTACCTCTCTCCCTTCTCCTCTCCCGCGGTGCTTGGCGAAGCCCTGCAGGATTGCCACGCTCCTCCACCACCACCACGCCGTTGTGCTGCTGCTGGACGGAGTCTTCTTCAACCTCTCCCTCTCTCCTTGCTGGATCAAGGCATGGGAGACGTCACCGGGTTGTACGTGTGTTGAACGCGGAGGTGCCGCCCGTTCGGCACTAGGATCTGCGGTGATTTGGATCACGACGAGTACGACTCCTTCAACCCCGTTCTCTTGAACGCTTCCTCTTACCAATCTACAAGGGTATGTAGATGCACTCTCCTTCCCCTCATTGCTGGTTTCTCCATAGATAGATCTTGGTGACACGTAGGAATTTTTTTCAATTTCTGCTACGTTCCCCAACAGTGGCATCATGAGCTAGGTCTATTGCATAGATTCTTTGCACGAGTAGAACACAAAGTAGTTGTGGGCGTTGATTTTGTTCAATATGCTTACCGTTACTAGTCCAATCTTGTTTCGACGGTATTGTGGGATGAAGCGGCCCGGACCGACCTTACACGTACACTTACGTGAGACAGGTTCCACCGACTGACATGCACTTGGTGCATAAGGTGGCTAGCGGGTGCCAGTCTCTCCCACTTTAGTCGAAACGAATTCGATGAAAAGGGTCCTTGTGAAGGGTAAATAGAAATTGGCATATCACATTGTGGTTTTGCATAGGTAAGAAACGTTCTTGCTAGAAACCCATAGCAGCCACGTAAAACATGCAAACAACAATTAGAGGACATCTAACTTGTTTTTGCATGGTATGCTATGTGATGTGATATGGCCAAGAAGAATGTGATGAATGATATGTGATGTATGAGATTGATCATGTTCTTGTAATAGGAATCACGACTTGCATGTCGATGAGTATGACAACCGGCAGGAGCCATAGGAGTTGTCTTAATTTATTGTATGACCTGCGTGTCATTGAACAAACGCCATGTAATTACTTTACTTTATTGCTAACCGGTAGCCATAGTAGTAGAAGTAATAGTTGGTGCGACAACTTCATGAAGACACGATGATGGAGATCATGGTGTCATGCCGGTGACGATGATGATCATGGAGCCCCGAAGATGGAGATCAAAAGGAGCAAAATGATATTGGCCATATCATGTCACTATTTGATTGTATGTGATGTTTATCATGTTTATGCATCTTATTTGCTTAGAACGACGGTAGTAAATAAGATGATCCCTCATTAAAATTTCAAGAAAGTGTTCCCCCTAACTGTGCACCTTTGCGAAAGTTCGCCGTTTTGAAGCACCACGTGATGATAGGGTGTGATAGATTCTTACGTTCACATACAATGGGTGTAAGCCAGATTTACACACGCGAAACACTTAGGTTAACTTGACGAGCCTAGCATGTACAGACATGGCCTCGGAACACAAGAGACCGAAAGGTCGAGCACAAGTCGTATAGTAGATACGATCAACATGAAGATGTTCACCGATGATGACTAGTCCGTCTCACGTGATGATCGGACACGGCCTAGTTGACTCGGATCATGTAATCACTTGGATGACTAGAGGGATGTCTATCGGAGTGGGAGTTCATTAGTTGAACTTAATTATCCTGAACATAGTCAAAAGCCCTTTGCAAATTATGTCATAGCTCGCGCGTTAGTTCTACTGTTTTAGATATGTTCCTAGAGAAAATATAGTTGAAAGTTGACAGTAGCAATTATGCGATCAGTAGAAAGCTTATATCCTTAATGCACCGCTCAGTGTGCAGAACCCCAAAACGTCGTCTGTGGATGTTGCAAACATCAGACATACACGTTCTGATAACTACGTGATAGTTCAGTTAAAAGGTTTAGAGGCACCAAAGACGTTTTTGAAACGTCGCGGAACATATGAGATGTTTCGAGGGCTGAAATTGGGATTTCAGGCTCGTGCCCATGTCAAGAGGTATAAGACCTCCGATGATTTTTCTTAGCCTGCAAACTAAGGGAGAAAAGCTCAATCGTTGAGCTTGTGCTCAGATTGTCTGAGTGCAACAATCACTTGAATCGAGTGGGAGTTGATCTTCCAGATGAGATAGTGATGTTTATACAAAGTCATTGCCACCAAGTTGCCAGAGCTTCGTGATGAACTATAACAAATCAGGGATAGATATGATGATCCTTGAGATATTCACGATGTTTGACACCGCGAAAGTAGAAATCAAGAAGGAGCATCAATTGTTGATGGTTAGTGAAACCACTAGTTTCAAGAAGGGCAAGGGCAAGAAGGGGCACTTCATGAAACGACAAATCGGTTGTCGCTCCAGTGAAGAAACCCAAGGTTGAACCCAAACCCGAGACTAAGTGCTTTTGTAATAAGGGGAACAGCCACTGGAGCAGAATTACCGTAGATACTTGGTAGATAAGAAGGCTGGCAAGGTCGATAGAAGTATATTGGATATACATTATGTTAATGTGTACTTTACTAGTACTCCTAGTAGCACCAGGGTATTAGATACCGGTTCAGTTGCTAAGTGTTAGTAACTCGAAATAAAAGCTACGGAATAAACGGAGACTAGCTAAAGGTGAGCTGACGATATGTGTTGGAAGTGTTTCCAAGGTTGATGTGATCAAGCATCGCACGCTCCCTCTACCATCGAGATTGGTGTTAAACCTAAATAATAATTATTTGGTGTTTGCGTTGAGCATAGACATGATTGGATTATGTCTGTCGCAATACGGTTATTCATTTAAGGAGAATAATGGTTACTCTATTTATTTGAATAATACCTTCCATGGCCTTGCACCTAAAAGGAATGGTTTATTGAATCTCGATCGTAGTGATACACATTTTCATTCCAAAATATATAAGATAGTAATGATAGTACCACTTACTTGTGGCACTGCCATGTAAGTCATATTGGTGTAAAACGCATGAAGAAGCTCCATGTTGATGGATCTTTGGACTCGCTCGTTTTTGAAAAGTTTGAGACATGCGAACCATGTCTATTGGTGTATATGCATGAAGAAACTCCATGCAAATGGACCGTTTGGACTCACTTGATTTTGAATCACTTGAGACATGCAAATCATACCACATGGGCAAGATGACTGAAAGCCTCGTTTTCAGTAAAATGGAACAAGAAAGCAACTTGTTGGAAGTAATACATTTTGATGTGTGTAGTCCAATGAGTGCTGAGGCATGCAGTGAATATCGTTATGTTCTTACTTCACAGATGATTTGAGTAGATGTTGAGTATATTTACTTGATGAAACACAAGTCTGAATTATTGACTTGTTCAAGTAATTTCAGAGTGAAGTTTAAGATCATCGTGACATGAGGATAAAATGTCTACGATATGATCATAGAGATGAGTATCTGAGTTACGAGCTTTGGCACGTAATTAAGACATTGTGGAAATTGTTTCACAATTAATACCGCCTGGAACACCATAGTGTGATGGTGTGTCCGAACATCATAGTTGCACCCTATTGGATATGGTGCGTACAATGATGTCTCTTATCAAATTACCACTATCGTTCATGGGTTAGGCATTAGAGACAACCGCACTCACTTTAATAGGGCACCACATAATTCCGTTGAGACGACACCGTTTGAACTATGGTTTGGAGAAACCTAAGTTGTCGTTTCTTAAAAGTTTGGGGCTGTGACGCTTATGTGAAAAGTTTTAGGTTGATAAGCTCGAACCCAAAGCGGATAAAATGCATCTTCATAGGACACCCAAAACAGTTGGGTATTCCTCCTAATTCAGATCCGAAAGCAATAGGGATTGTTTCTTGAATCGGGTCCTTTCTCGAGGAAAAGTTTCTCTCAAAAGAATTGAGTGGGAGGATGGTGGAGACTTGATGAGGTTGTTGAACCATCACTTCAACTAGTGTGTAGCAGGGCACAGGAAGTTGTTCCTGTGGCACCTACACCAATTGAAGTAGGAGCTTATGATAGTGATCATGAAACTTCGGATCAAGTCACTACCAAACCTCGTAGGTCGATGAGGATGCGTACTGCTTCAGAGTAGTACGTAATCCTGCCTTGGATGTCATGTTGCTAGACAACAATGAACCTACGAACTATAGAGAAGCGATGGTGGGCCCGGATTCCGACGAATGGCTCGAGGCCATAAAATCCGAGAAAGGATCCATGACTTTGGAAGAAATACTTGATGGTCGTAAGGCCGTTGGGTACAGATGGATTTTAAAAGGAAGACAAACAATGATGGTAAGAATCACCATTAAGAAAGCTCGACTTGTCGTTAAGATGTTTTCCGACAAGTTCAAGGAGTTGACTACGGTGAGGCTTTCTCACTCGTAGCGATGCTAAGAGTCTGTTGGAATTGGATTAGCAGTTACTGCATTATTTATGAAATCTTGCAGATAGAATGTCAAAACATTGTTTCCTCGACAGTTTACTTGAGGAAAGGTTGTATGTGATACAACCAGAAGGTTTTTGACAATCATGAAAGACGCTAACAAGTATGCAAAGCTCTAGCAATCCTTCTAAGGACTGGAGTAAGCATCTCGGAGTTGGAATATACACTTTGATGAGATGATCAAAGATTTTGGGTCTATACAAAGTTTATGAGAAACTTGTATTTCCAAAGAAGTGAGTGGGAGCACTATAGAATTTCTGATGAGTATATGTTGTTGACATATTGTTGATCAGAAATGATGTAGAATTTCTAGAAAGCATATAGGGTTGTTTGAGAAGTGTTTTTCAATGGAAAACCTGGATTAGGCTACTTGAACAATAAGCATCAAGATCTATAAGATAGATCAAAATGTTTAATAGTACTTTCAAATGAGCACATACCTTGACATGATCTTGAAGGTGTTCAAGATGGATCAGTCAAAGGAGTTCTTGCCTGAGTTGTAAGGTATGAAGTTAAGAGTTAAAGCTCGACCACGGCAGAAGAGAGAGAAAGGACGAAAGGTCGTCCCCTATGCTTCATACGTAGGCTCTATAGTATGCTATGTTGTGTACCGCATCGGAAGTGTGCCTTGCCATGAGTCAGTCAAGGGGTACAAGAATGATCCAGGAGTGGATCATTGGACAGCAGTCAAAATTGTCCTGGGAGTAAATAAAGGACATGTTTTCTCGATTATGGAGGTGATAAAGAGTTCGGCGTAAAGGGTTATGTTGATGCAAGCTTTAACACCTGTCCGAATGACTCTGGGTAGCAAACCGGATACGTATAGTGGAGCAACCATTTGGAATAGCTCCAAGTTTAGCGTGGAAGCAGCATTTACAATATGACATAGAGAATTGCAAAGTACATACGGATCTGAATGTTGCAGACCCGTCGACTAAAACCTCTCTCACAAGCAAAACATGATCAAACCCCAAAACTCATTGAGTCTTAATCACATGGTGATGTGAACTAGTTTAGTGACACTAGTAAACTCTTTGGATGTTGGTCACATGGCGATGTGACCTATCAGTGTTAATCACATGGCAATGTGAACTAGATTATTGACTCTAGTGCAAGTGGGAGACTGTTGGAAATATGCCCTAGAGGCAATAATAAATAAGTTATTATTATATTTCCTTGTTCATGATAATCGTTTATTATCCATGCTATAATTGTATTGATAGGAAACTCGGATACATGTGTGGGTACATAGACAACACCATGTCCCTAGTAAGCCTCTAGTTGACTAGCTCGTTGATCAATAGATGGTCACGGTTTCCTGACCATGGACATTGGATGTCATTGATAACGGGATCACATCATTAGGAGAATGATGTGATGGACAAGACCCAATCCTAAGCCTAGCACAAAGACCGTGTAGTTCGTATGCTAAAGCTTTTCTAATGTCAAGTATCATTTCCTTAGACCATGAGATTGTGCAACTCCCGGATACCGTAGGAATGCTTTGGGTGTACCAAAAGTCACAACGTAACTGGGTGGCTATAAAGGTGCACTATAGGTATCTCCGAAAGTGTCTGTTGGGTTGGCACGAATCGAGACTGGGATTTGTCACCCGGTTGACAGAGAGGTATCTCTGGGCCCACTCGGTAGGACATCATCATAATGTGCACAATGTGACCAAGGGGTTGATCACGGGATGATGTGTTATGGAACGAGTAAAAGAGACTTGCCGGTAACGAGATTGAACAAGGTATCGGCATACCGACGACCGAATCTTGGGCAAGTACAATACCGCTAGACAAAGGGAATTGTATACGGGATTGATTGAGTCCTTGACATCGTGGTTCATCCGATGAGATCATCGTGGAACATGTGGGAGCCAACATGGGTATCCAGATCCCACTGTTGGTTATTGACCGGAGAACGTCTTGGTCATGTCTGCATGGTTCCCGAACCCGTAGGGTCTACACACTTAAGGTTCGATGACGCTAGGGTTATAAAGGAAGTTTGTATGTGGTTACCGAATGTTGTTCGGAGTCCCGGATGAGATCCCAGACGTCACGAGGAGTTACGGAATGGTCCGGAGGTAAAGATTTATATATGGGAAGTCCTGTTTTGGTCACCGGAAAAGTTTCGGGTTTTATCGGTAACGTACCGGGACCACCGGGAGGGTCCCGGGGGTCCACCAAGTGGGGCCACCAGCCCCGGAGGGCTGCATGGGCCAAGTGTGGGAGGGGACCAGCCCGAGGTGGGCTGATGCGCCCCCCCCCCCCCCCACAAGGGCCCAAGGCGCCTAGGGTTGGGGGAGGGGGCGCACCCACCTAACTTGGGGGGCAAGTTTCCCCTCTCCCCCCCCTTGGCCGCCACCCTAGATGATATTGGGGCTGCCGCACCCCTTGGGGTGGAAACCCTAGAGGGGGCGCAACCCGGTCCCTCTCCCCTATATATAGTTGAGGTCTTGAGGGCTGCTAACAGATGAGTTTGACCTCTCCTTGGCGTAGCCCTACCTCTCTCCCTTCTCCTCTCCCGCGGTTCTTGGCGAAGCCCTGCAGGATTGCCACACTCCTCCACCACCACCACGCCGTTGTGCTGCTGCTGGACGGAGTCTTCTTGAACCTCTCCCTCACTCCTTGCTGGATGAAGGCGTGGGAGACGTCACCGGGCTGTACGTGTGTTGAACACGGAGGTGCCGTCCGTTCGGCACTAGGATCTCCAGTGATTTGGATCACGACGAGTACGACTCCTTCAACCCCGTTCTCTTGAACGCTTCCGCTTAGCGATCTACAAAGGTATGTAGATGCACTCTCCTTCCCCTCGTTGCTGGTTTCTCCATAGATAGATCTTGGTGACACATAGGAACTTTTTTGAATTTCTGCTACGTTCCCCAACAGAAACCTCATTGGACTATCAACTGTTGTGGAAATCCTTGTGGAAGTTGAATGTTATCCCGAAAGTGCGAGTCTTCTGGTGGAGAGTGTTACGTGGCATTCTTCGAGATGAGGCTACCCTCAACTATCGACACATTGCAGATATTCGTCAATGCAAGGTCTGCCGTTCTACAGAGTTGGATCTGAAGCATGCGCTGGTCCAGTGTCCACATGCTCAGAGCTTCTGGGAAGAGGCGCGGACTTGGCTAGGTCTTTGTCTTCCCCCTCTTCATCCGGACACGTGGACACGAGACATCACATGTGATCCTCAGTTTACATTCGATGATCGTGCTAAGACCGCTACCACTATGTGGTCCATCTGGCACTCCAGGGACCGCATCAAACATGGCTACGAGGGGAGAGATCCCAAAGCAACTATCAGAACAATCAAGGAGTCTATCTCCCTCCTACAGCTACCTCACAAGGAAACCTTGGTCCTACTGGGTTACGGTTGGCGCCCCTTGAAGTGGGTTCGGTCAAGATCACAACTGACGGCGCTCTAAATTTTGATGAAGGCCGGGGCGGTGTAGGAGGAGTGGCTCACTCCTCCACGACACTCCTGGGTTCATGGTGCAAACCATATTTGGGTGTTTCAGATCCCTTGATGATGGAGTGCTTGTCGCTGCGAGATGGAGTTCATTTTGCTTATCTTCGAGGATTTCCGCATGTGATAATGGAAGTTGACTGCTTGGAGCTGGTGAAGTTCTGGCAAACTATCCACAATTCCTGATCAATTATGGCTCCTTTACTTTTAGAAATAGGAGAGCTCTGTACTATTTTTCTTTTTTTAATATTCAACATGTAAATCGGCCGGCGAACCTTCTGGCATATCTGTGTGCGAAGCGTGCTTGCACATTGAATGTGACGAAAAGCTGGCTTGATGAAACTCCTAGCTTCTTGGTGACCAGCCTTTTGGTTGACTGTCCCAATAATGCGTTTAATGAATAAAGCTCTCTGATTTTCCAAAAAAAAGCAGGTTGCATGCATGTGACCGAACTCATAGACTGGACCATGCATGCACTCGGCTCGTTAAGCTCGTGCTCATTACCGCCCGATTCATTAATCTCGTTAAGCTTAACAAGCCAAAAACTTTGATCGTCTCTGTTCATTAAAAAAAAGTCCAAAATAAACCTTGAACTCGTATGCGAAAGCTAAATCGAATTCTGAACTTTCAATCTCTGAAATCAGCACACCAAACTCTTTGATCTCGGTTTATTTTGAACCTTGAGAGCGTTCCCAAACAGGAATTGTCGACGTGGTGGGTTGAATCCCGGGATTGTTGACTGTGCACGCGACTAGGCTGCCCAATAGGCGCGAAGCGAGATTTTTTTCTTTCTTGTTCAGTCTACTTTTATTTCTTTCTTGTAATACGTGACATGTAATAAAAATATTGAAAAAAATAGTCAACTGTTGATTGCACAGGGGAGGCCCACCACGTGTTAAGCGAGTTTTAGTTTTCCTTTATACGTATCTTTATCTTTACCTAGTATAGTAATAAAGTATGGATTGTTTCTGCCCGCTCATCGTCATTAAGTTAACCCTAAAAGTTGCAAACAATTACCCATCATGTCATCCATAAGTTGTACCGGTTTGTCTCTTTCTTTTTTCTGCCCCGAACAAAAGAAAAACACTTCAAACAAAAAAAACTACCGGTGTAGGCTTGGAGCCACCGTCTCGCCGGCCTGCCCGCCGCGAGGCTCCGGCGCTCCGGCCGCCCTATTCCTCCTCCCTATTTCCTCCCACTCCTTGCCGCCGGTGCTCTTGACACCCTCTTCTCCC
>NC_041385.1:850277510-850296466 GCF_002162155.2 Triticum dicoccoides | reverse complement strand
CCCTCTCCTGTCTCCAAGGTCCCCAAGTCTGCCCGCTGCAATATGTCCCCGAGCTCGCCCACCTTGTTCCAACGACCACTGGTGCGTGGCCGTGAGAGGACCGTGCCCGCCTTCGCGCCGTATCTCCAATCAATTTTTTTCTAAAAGAAAATTTATGCCACCCGTTTTCAATGGCCTCTGCCACAGAGATGTTATGATCAAAACTAACATTATATAATATGGGGTAAGCCTCCTTTAAAGGTTTGGATCCTACCCACCAATCCTCCCAGAACCTAGTATTTCTTCCATCACCCAGCTTTTTCTTAACATGTTGATAATAAAGGTTTTTAACTTTCAAGAGACTGGCCCAGAATTAAGAGTCTCCAACTTTTTTGCTGATGCCAGAAATGCATTTGCCTTTAACATATTTATTCAGTAATGTCAGTCATAATTCCTTCCTCAGTTTCAAGTTTCCAAATGCCCCTGGCTTTACATTTGGCGTACGTGCTATGGGGTAAAGAAAGAGCCAGCACAAGTCGAAGTCAATATCTATATCTTACAAACAGCCAGCTGTTGGAGGCTACCTATCTATATCTGGGAACAACCCCAACAACAACAAATTAACTCAAACTCAACAGATAAAGGGCTCATCTACCTGACAAACTAGTTGAGGGAGTCCTGGACTAGGGGGTGTCCGGATAGCCGAACTATCATCATCAGCCGGACTCCAAGACTATGAAGATACAAGATTGAAGACTTCGTCCCGTGTCCAGATGGGACTTTCCTTGGCGTGGAAGGCAAGCTTGGCGATACGGATATGTAGATCTCCTACCATTGTAACCGACTCTGTGTAACCCTAGCCCTCTCCGGTGTCTATATAAACCGGATGGCTTTAGTCCGTAGGACGAACAACAATCATACCATAGGCTAGCTTCTAGGGTTTAGCCTCCTTGATCTCGTGGTAGATCTACTCTTGTAATACCCACATCATCAATATCAATCAAGCAGGACGTAGGGTTTTACCTCCATCAAGAGGGCCCGAACCTGGGTAAAACATCGTGTCCCTTGTCTCCTGTTACCATCCGCCTAGACGCACAGTTCGGGACCCCCTACCCGAGATCCGCCGGTTTTGACACCGATATTGGTGCTTTCATTGAGAGCTCCTCTGTGCCGTCGCAATCAGGAGGGATGCCTTTTCCCGTCTTTAAAGACGGCGCCGTCGTCAAGGGAGCTTTGGCCACCGGCCAAACTATCCGGCTAGGCGGTTTTCTTATGACCGCCTGTTCGGCCGCCGCTCCGACAATGACCTCTCAGGTCATCAAAAGCGATCTTCACGTCAACTCGGAATTCGCCGAGCAGCTAGATCCGATGGAGCTCTCCTCCGTAAATGAGCTCTTAGATCGCATCGCCGCCCTGGGAGTCGCTACAGACTATGATCAGATTGAGCTTAAAACCGATCTGAGAGAAATTAACTATCCCTAGGCTACCCACCACGTTGTTGTAGTAGAGGAACAACGCGGCGACTCTTCTTCTATGTTAAAGACCAGTTATGTCCGGATTCCCGATCCCTCCATGCCGGATTCCCGCGGAGGGACGGACGTCAATCAAGTACTGAACCTAAAGTCAGGAATCGGACCAGATTTGTTGGATAACATCCAGCAATCCAAGCTTCCAAATCCGGAAACTTCTCGGCCTTTGAGCCTCAGATTGGGCGGGGTTCCGAATTTAATTCCGCCCGCCCACCCAAACATAAGCGATCTATCTCAAATACGGCAAGAGCCCGATGAAACAGTACATCATTACTGGGCCAGATTCCTCCTGGTTATGGACAGGATAAAGGACTGTCGTGAGGAAAGCGCAATCTCAATTTTCTGCAACAATTGCACGGACAAGGGAATCATGAACGCCATAAGTCGTTGCGAAGTTACACGCTTCGCCGACCTGGATAGGCAAAACAGTGGTGGCATACGTAGACGATGTGGTCGTTAAGACCAAACACGTCGAAACTCTAGTAGACGATTTGAGGCTTACATTCGACAACCTCCGAGCATACGACATTAAGCTCAACCCGGAAAAATGTGTTTTCGGCGTACCAGCCAGAAAGCTCTTGGGCTTCATTGTATCCGGTAGAGGAATTGAAGCAAACCCAGCCAAGATCCGAGCTCTGTCACAATTGGATATCCCAAAAGACCTCAAACAAATACAAAAACTAACTGGATGTGTGGCGGCTCTAAGCCGCTTCATCTCCCGTTTGGGAGAAAAGGCACTGCCCCTCTATCGCCTCCTCCGGCGCACCAAACACTTCGAATGGACGGATGCTGCCACGGCCAGACTCGAAGAAATTAAGGCCATATTGGCAACAAATCCGGTCCTAGCCGCGCCCAACCTGGGCGAACCGATGTTATTATATATCGCGGCAACACATCAAGTTGTCAGTGCGGTACTCGTCGTCGAACGAGAAACAGAAGGGTACAAATTCCCTCTTCAAAAACCAATGTACTACGTATCCACTGTCTTAACTCCATGCAAGTCCCAGTACCCACATTATCAAAAGATAGCGTACGCGGTGTTCATGGCATCCCGGAAGCTGCGACACTACTTTCAAGAGTATTCCATAACGGTGGCCTCCGAAGTACCCCTCAACGATATTATAAACAATCGCGAGGCGACGGGCAGGATTGCAAAATGGGCCATTGAGCTCTTACCATTTGACATAACCTACAAACCACGGCGAGCTATAAAGTCGCAAGTTTTGGCTGACTTCATCGCCGAATGGACCGAAGCCGAACGCCCTAAAGAGTACGGCGCATACTCCAATTGGATCATGCATTTCGACGGCTCCAAAATGTTGGCTGGCTTGGGGGCTGGCGTCGTCTTGACGTCCCCAACCGGAGACACAGTCCAATACGTACTTTAAATAATGTACACGGACTCCAACAACGCAACCGAATACGAGGCCCTTCTACATGGTCTCCGAATGGCAATCTCCATGGGTATTCAACGCCTAGAGGCGGGCGGGGATTCAAACCTCGCAATATCCCAAGTAAATGGAGATTTTGACGCCAAGGATCCGAAAATGACAGCCTACCGTAACGCCGTCCTAAAAATGTCAGCTCGGTTCGAAGGACTCGAGTTCCACCATGTAGCCCGGGATAATAACCAGGCAACAGATGTGTTGCACGCATCGGTGCAAAACGCGACGCCGTCCCTCCAAACATCTTCCTAGAGCGGCTCTTTAAGCCATCCGTATTATGGGAAGAGGAGTCCGGAAATAACAACCCGGAACCAACTGCACCACCCAACACGGAACATTCTGACACAATCGGTGGCTCAGCCAATGAAATAACACCTTCAGCCCATGAAATAATGGCAGTAATTGCCCCGTGGACGGAACCATTCCTAGCCTACTTAATTAGGCAGGAACTTCCCGAAGACCAAAATGAGGCCCGCTACATAGTTCGGCGATCTAAAGCCTACAAGGTCCATGAGGGAGAACTTTATAAGAAAAGCACAATCGGAGTCCTTCAAATGTGTATCTCCGAAGAGGAAGGGCGAAATCTCCTGGCTGAAATTCACGCCGGACTCGGCGGGCACCACGCCGCAGCCCGGGCCCTTGTAGGCAAGGCCTTCCGTACAGGATTTTATTGGCCGACAGCCCGGGCAGATGCTCAGGACTTAGTCCAACGATGCGTCGGTTGCCAGCTCTTTGCTAATCAAAGCCACATGCCACCCACCTCCCTCAAAACTATACACATCACTTGGTCGTTCGCGGTCTGGGGGCTTGACATGGTTGGACCCCTTAAAGAGGGAACCCACAAGCAAAAATACTTATTGGTCATGGTGGACAAATTCACCAAATGGATAGAGGCCAAGCCGGTTAAAACGGCAAAATCCGGACCTGTGATAGACTTCATATCCGGGGTAGTACACCGTTTTGGCGTCCCCCACAACATCATCACTGATAACGGCACGAATTTCACGGCCGACGAGGTTAAACTCTGGTGCAAAAACATGGGCATCAAGCTCGACTACACTTCAGTCTATCACCCTCAAACTAACGGTCAAGTCGAACGAGCAAATGGTCTAATTATGAGCAGCATTAAACCCAGATTAGTGCGGTCCCTCATGGAATCTAACACGCACTGGGTAGAGGAGCTCGACTCCGTACTCTGGGGGCTGCGGACCACGCCAAACCGCACTACCGGATTCACACCATTTTTTATGGTATACGGCGCAGAGGCAGTTTTGCCCTGCGATATAATTCATGACTCCCCTCGCGTGTGCATGTACGAAGAAAGAGAAGCCGAGTTGGATCGGCAGGACAGTTTGGACGCCTTAGAGGAGGAGCGCGACGTGGCAAAATCCCGTTCCGCATTCTATCAGCAGCAGGCTCGAAGATATCAAAGCAGAGAAGTACGGGCCAAAACTTACAATGTTGGCGAGCTAGTTCTACGCCTGCGGACAAGAAAAAGGACAAACTTAAGCCCAAATGGGAAGGTCCCTTCATCATCGACCAAGTCCTTACCGGCGGTGCATACCGTCTACGCAACGCATCTAACAACCGACTCGAGCCGAACCCATGGAACGCAGCCCGTCTCCGAAGATTCTACACCTAGCGCCGGACTCAGAGTTCGTCTCCTTCCTCCGTCCACCTTTCATATTTTTTCGCTGTCTTTGGTTTCCCTCCTTTTTCCTCCCTCTTTCAGTAAAAGCCTTTGAGGGCTGATCTGCGCATTGTTCGCACACACTTGATGTGCTACTCACACTCGTTATACCTGGGGGCTTCTTTAACAGAAGCTTATTTATACGGGCTTCATGCCCAACACATGTGTCATACTTCCGCATGTACCTTTTACTCACCATTATATGCATCGATATGACTTAAGTTTTGGCCAAGCTGGGTTGCCTGGCTCCTGTACTTACCCCTACGTTCCCGATTGTTCGGCTAGGAGGTAAAGGGAGCACCTCTGCGATTGTTACTGCCGGATCAGCCGGATGTGTACCTCAGACTGGGTGAAGCCGAAGGCTAGCGTTCTTAAGGGAATATTCGGTCGGTGACTTGAAAGATGATTTATTACTTATTTATTTATCTGCCCCCAGATGCTTTTTCTGCTCTTTTCGCAGTCCGGACATGCACTTTAGGGCATTGCCTCTGAGGGAAAGGAACCCCTAAAGGAACTATTCTCCCTGGAAGATGTTTCTTACTAACCATGTAATATAACATAGCTAGTTGGGCACTTGTCTGATAAAGCACTTATGACCCCTACGCCTGGTCTCCATGCATGCCCCGGTTTTTGTATAACCATGAGGGTATTCGTACACACTCCGAACTGTTGGGTCCCGAGGTTGAAGAGAAAAGGTCCGCAAAGACAAACGATCTACAATCCGGCTAGAAGGCATTTTACATGTCATTTACATCGTCAAACTGACTGATTGTACTCCTCTTCAATCCCATCTAACAGGCTGTCTAGTTTACAGTCCCGTTGGGAATATTTCGCGGCCAACTCTACTTGGCCGTACATCAGGCTCACAGGGATCTCCTTCCCATCGGGCCCCACAGGTCCGACCTCGGCCATGTGGTTTGGATCAGCCTTCGTGTACCGCGTCTTCACCATGGCCCAGGCCTCCCTGGCGCCTTGATGGCAGGCCGATATCTTCCACAGACGGAAGCGCTGCCGTACTCCCTGAAGCTTCTCAGCAAGCCCTCCAAGACCCTCGGGTAGGGAGACGGAAGGCCATAAGGCCTGAACGACGCCGCTCATCGCCTGCCGGACATGTTCGTATAGTTGCAGCAGCTCGGGAAGAAGGTCACCCGTGGAACCAGGCATTTCCTTCGCCGGATGACCCGTGAGCACACCTACAGACACATTTCTGTCAATCGACTTCCTCGACGAACTCTTCTTTTCAAAAGAGTTTGCTCAAGCACTTACTGTAAATGCCGCGACGAAGCCGCCGATTCTCCTTTACGGAGTTAGACAGCTGGACCCGAACATCTTTTAGTTCTTCACCCAGCTGGGTGTTGGCATCTTGGAGTTTGTTCCTCTCCTGCTGCACCCTCATAAGCACCTTCTCGCGGGCCTTCAGCTGGCGCAGCAGATGTTGCTTGTCCGGATCTAGTCCGGCACCCTCTGCAATATTATTATCAGACTAAACGCACACGCCGCACTTCATAAACTACTTATCTTTTCGAAATATGTATTACCAGAGGGGGTCTCTGTGGCTCCCCCGGCGGCGGCTAGTGCGGCCTCAAGTTGGGCCTTGCATTCTTGAAGCTCCTGGGACAGGTGGGTATTCTTCTCCATAAGATCCTGCATAACAAATGATCCTTAAATCAGTTAGTTTAACTATTTTAAGTCTCGGGGGCTACTGGCATATATAACTATTAAAATTCCTCACCCGTATGTCTCTCACATACTGCTCCGTGGCTCTGGTTAAACCATCTTGAGCAGCGCGGAGGTGCGCGTCTCCCGCATTAAAGGCATTCAACGCCTCTGGGGAGAAACACGCGTCACGAAGAACTGTCCGACGGCGCCTGTGATTCATGGCGCTCTCCACCTCAGACCTGGTGGCGGACAACCTGTCGGCATCCTCCGTTGGAGGAGCATCCGGCTCGCTCCTTGTGCTCGCCTCCCCCTCCGGACCAGGTGTTGGAACCTGGCTGGCGGAGGCTTGGTTGGCAACCTCTCCGGGCACAGTCCGGCGAGCGCTCTTTCTCCTGGAAGAATCATGAGCATTAATATACCTCCTAGGAGTCTTTCCCTTAAAGACAATGGTGCGCCATACCTTTGCAGCGACGTTTCGATTCGCGTCGCACTCCTCTTCCGCCTGTTGGGCCGCACTGACCCTGGTTGGTCAGTCGCCGTGGGCTCGGCTTCCCGTTGTAAAGGCACCTCCTGCAAAGCACCGTTGGTACACGGTGGTCAGAAATAAGCATTAAAAAGTAATGTTGTCAGGACTTCGGTCGTACTCACCTAGGAAGCCGGAGATAAACCGGGGTAGTCAGCCGTAATGGCGACTAGAGCATTGTCTATGCTGAGTTGGTGGAACACCCCGTCAATTAGTTCCACCATTATGTCCGGATCCTCCCCGGAGGCCGGATCAAGGGATCTTCCCGGATCCTCGGGTTGTGGAGTCGGGCTTTCTATGCCCTCCACATCCCGGCGCAGTTCCTGCGTCGAAATCATAAAGTAAGACACTTATCTTTGAAAGCATGGATCAGATATATAAACGTCCGCTTACCCAGCTCCGAGGGTTATTCATGGAGAATCCATTCAATGGACTCGTGCGGAGGAAGTCCTCCTTCTCCCCCTTGTACAAGCCGGACAGGATCTTCACCAGATCGGCGGCCGATCCCGGCTCCTTGCGGCCATGACGGGTGGCGTCATTCTCCCCGTTGAAATCCCACATGGGGTGGCCCCTATATTGGAGCGGTTGCACCCCTCGCATAATGCATGTGGCCATGACTCCAATCATGGTCAATCCGGAATGGGCCAGTAACCTTATCCGGCCCATCAGATATTGGACGCTCCTATCATCTTCCCGTTGAGGGCTCCGCGGGCGCCAACTCAGGCGTTTCTTCAGAGGAGCGTTGCTAAACTCCGGGAGGCCGATCCGAACTGGATCCGGCAGCGGGGCGTCTTCCATATAGAACCACTCCGAAGGCCAGTCTTCGGCCGCCTTCTTCGGGGTTCCGGATAGATATCCGGTCCCGGCGATGCGCCATATTTCGGCTCCGCCCACTTGATATATCGACCCCTCGTGAGAACGGGGTACGAGGCAAAACAATCTCTTCCACAGCGCAAAATGGGGCTCCATGCCCAAGAACAGCTCGCAAAGAGCTACAAAGCCCGCGATGTGCAAGATGGAGGCAGGTGTGAGGTGGTGAAGTTGGAGTCCATAGAACTCCAGGAGCCCCCGGAGAAACGGATGTATGGGAAATCTGAGTCCCCTTATTAGGTAGGGGACGAAGCATACCCGCTCTCCTTTGGAGGGATTGGGGATGCTCTCCGCCTGCTTCCCACCCTTGTAGGTGGCCAGTCCGGCTCGAACCGGAACCATAAAGGCTGGGGGAAGGTATCCCTCTGCTTGGAGCGTCACTAACTCGCTATGTGGGACTGCACATCTCCTCCAATCTCCTGGCTGAGGACTGGGAGTGCGAGAGGAGGAGCCACGTCGACTGTCCATGTTGGAATGGATTTTTGTCAGATGCGCTTCGATGAGTACATGCGGAAGGAGGATGGTGTGATTCGGATCTGGATCCTCGCCTCTCTTATAGGCGGCTTATTCATGCAGCTAGGGGGGTAAAACATAAAAATACCCTGGCTTTTCGCATTCATACGACACGTGGAAGAGGGCCATTATTGGACGTGGAAGTCAAGGAGCGCAACATTTATAAGGAAATCGGACACTATTCGGCAAACACATGGAATATGGAGGGGAACCCGCCTTGCAAACGCCGAAGACAATATACGCGCCGGACTCGTCGTCATTGAAGCCTGGTTCGGGGGCTACTGAGGGAGTCCTGGACTAGGGGGTGTCCGGATAGCCGAACTATCATCATCAGCCGGACTCCAAGACTATGAAGATACAAGATTGAAGACTTCGTCCCGTGTCCAGATGGGACTTTCCTTGGCGTGGAAGGCAAGCTTGGCGATACGGATATGTAGATCTCCTACCATTGTAACCGACTCTGTGTAACCCTAGCCCTCTCCGGTGTCTATATAAACCGGATGGCTTTAGTCCGTAGGACGAACAACAATCATACCATAAGCTAGCTTCTAGGGTTTAGCCTCCTTGATCTCGTGGTAGATCTACTCTTGTAATACCCACATCATCAATATCAATCAAGCAGGACGTAGGGTTTTACCTCCATCAAGAGGGCCCGAACCTGGGTAAAACATCGTGTCCCTTGTCTCCTATTACCATCCGCCTAGACGCACAGTTCGGGACCCCCTACCCGAGATCCGCCGGTTTTGACACCGACACTAGTTATATTGATACTACACATATACCAAAACTATAAGGCAAGGGCCATCTCTAGCAACATGTCCAGGGTGTGATCATCAGCCTTCTTCATGCCACCATCGCCACGTACCAGATGCTTCAGGCTGATTTGCTGATGTTGCTGCTCGTCCTCCGACTCCGCATGGGCAAGAGCAAGTTAGACTCCTTCAAGTTTAATTCAGTGACCAAAACTGGAAACTGCATTTAACATGTACCCATATCAAAATTCAACATTACTGTACAGAATAACGAGGGAAAAGAAATATCCGTCCATCCATTCAAAATACAGAAAACATAATTGGTTGTGTTAATTTGATCCTCCACAACCATCATCCAGATTGAAACTGACTGAGAATTAACTAGCTAGTCGGAGCCTACTCATGTACATGATTGGAGATGCAGAAACCGCAAAGGGGTTTACTTGCTCAAATTTATAGGACATGCAAACAGTTATCTTCCTAACAAGGACAATTATGCAGAGTTTGTAGTAGAGACATGAGTTCTGCTCCATGGCTAACCAAATGCATACATACAACTTTCGGTTGTAGTTATCAGGTCTGCCTTGCACCCAGATCGGCAATGTTTAGTTATCAAACCTCATAGGAGTGACCGTGTTAGAGGTCTGGATGTAACGGCGATTTCTAGCTCCCACGGCATTCTAAAATCTATTAAGATATGTCTCCACGTGGGAAAGGACTGCCCCTCAACTAAGAAAAATGAGAATCATAAAAATTTATTTAGTTTCCATGACTAGAATCAAACAGCCTAGTTCATTTTACTACCAAGATTTTGCTTGGCAAAGAAAATAAAAAATGGCACTCATGGTTATCAATTTAATATCTTGTTGTCTGCCACAACAACACACCCGAGTCTCTCTACCAAGAAGAGAAACATCTTTGGTTAGCTCTGTTTATATGGTCTAAACCTACTAAACTCACATTTGTGCAAAGCAAATGAAATGAGCCTGTTTGACAACAAGCTGGGATAGTATCACGTGCAAAGAAAACAAAATGATAAGTGACAAGAGCAAGGAGAAGAAGGGAGGGGGATACCTTCAATGTTTGTAGCCGAGGACGAACCATGCCGTCACGGGAGCTGGCCTAAACCAACCCAAACGGCATAATGAACCCTTTCTCTGCTACACACAATCCTTCCTGCACAAACATGCAGGGATCAAACAAGCGTTAACCTACAAAGAAGTGACGTGAACAACAGCTATGAACCAACCCTATAATTTGGGGATTTTCAGAGAATTAACCTATAAGATTAGGTGCAATTACAGTTTTCAACGGGCTGAAAACTGTGCTTGGCTCTGTTCACTAAGAAGCGAGCTATGAGCTTTTGGTCCAGCTCGTCCACGTCCATCGTTGACGACTACACATGCATGCATGCATCACTCGATCCTCAAGTAGGCTTCGTTCCTAAATATAAGTCCTTTTAGATATTCCAATATTATATGGACTACATATAGAGCAAAATGAGTAAATTTATACTCTAAAATATGTTTATATACAAACGAAGGGAGTAATATCTACTCCTGCTCCACGCACATGCAAGCATCCTTGACGATCCGATCGAACGTACGTGGGCTGGCTTTTACTCAAGTTTGCATGGACAGTATGCCTGTGCGAATAAAATGACAATCCTTGAGCATTATCCGCCATTCACTTCAAAATAGGCTCAGCTCTGCAACCCACTAGGTCAGCATAAACTTGACAAGAGTGGCAAGCCATGCTTTGGTCGACCCAAGACTCCGCTATCAGGATGTTGTCAAGAGCTATTCGGAACCAAGCGGGACATGCTTGATTTGCAACACATGAAATGACGAGTATTAACTACCAAAAGTGAAAATATGCATGCACCTGGTTTTTTCTTTCTTTTTTTGATCAAAAGAGAGGCCTCCCTCGATTTCATTAACGAAATCACCAAGAAGAAACATCCAACAAGTTCCCAGCGTTACCCTACCAGGTCTACAACTACAAAGACAAGTCACGGACACGGACGGGATGCAACCCGCAAACTAGAGAGCAGCCGCAAAGTCTGATCGAGAGATAACAGAGAGATACGACATAGCCACTAAAGGAAAACAAAACAAAACATCGCATGTAGCCAGCACCATCATCGTCTTGATCACAAACTGAAGACAAAGGAAAGACCAATCCGAGAGCTTCTCAGGTTTCCATCCTTTGTACTCCTGGTCTCCATCCCTGTGACGCACGATAAACCCACTGGAGATGCAGAAACCGCAAAGGGTGCCATTGCAGATGAAAAACCCGAAAACCCACTGGAGATGCAGAAACCGCAAAGGGGTTAACTTGCTCAAATTTGTAGGAGTTATCTTCCTAACAAGGAAAATTATGCAGAGTTTGTAGTAGAGACATGAGTTCTGCTCCATGGCTAACCAAATGCATACACATATAGCTTCCGGTTGTAGTTATCAGGTCTGCCTTGCACCCAGATCGGCAATCTTCTTTAGTTATCAAAACTCATAGGAGTGACCGTGTTAGAGGTCTGGATGTACGGCTATTTCTAGCTCCCACAACATTCTAAAATCTATCGAGGTATGTTTCCATGTGGGAAAGGGCTGCTCCTCAACTAAGAAAAATGAGAATCATAAAATTTATTTAGTTTCCATGACTAGAATCAAACAACCTATTTCATTTACTACCAAGATTTTGCTTGGCAAAGAAAATAAAAAAATGGCACTGATGATTATCATTTTAATATCTTGTTGTCTGCCACAACAACACACCTGAGTCTCTCTACCAGAGAAGAGAAACATCTTTGGTTAGCTCTGTTTATATGGTCGAAACCTACTAAACTCACATCTGTGCAAAGCAAATGAAATGAGCCTGTTTGACAACAAGCTGGGATAGTATCATGTGCAAAGAAAACAAAATGATCAAGTGACAAGAGCAAGGAGAAGAAGGGAGGGGGATACCTTCAACGTTTGTAGCTGAGGCCGAACCACGCCGTCGCAGGAGCTGGCCCAAACCAACCCAAACGGCATGACGAACCCCTTCTCTGCTGCACACAATCCTTCCTGCACAAACATGCAGGGATCAAACAAGTGTTAACCTACAAAGAAGTGACCTGAAAAACAGCTATGAAGCAACCCTATAATTTGGGGATTTTCGGAGAATTAACCTATAAGATTAGGTGCAATTACAATTTCCAGATATAGGTCAGTCAGACGGTTCAATGTATTTTTGTTGTATACAAAACAAACATGTTGTTGCTTCAGGAATTTGATGACTAGATTTTATTATTTTAAAAAGCAGATGCAAGCGTGTTTCGTCAATCAATCAATCTTCCGTACAAGAGAATTCTATTATTACTTTATTAGTAGTGCTCAAGGATGATCGAGTTTGACAGCAACTAAATCAAAACAAGGACAAGAGAATTCTTGGTGCCAAACTAATCACCACGTGCATATAATAATGACCCAAAGGAAAACCACCTAGGCAGCAATCAAGGCCATGACCACCACCACGTACATAGGTATGAACAGTAGGGATGTTCGTATGCTAGCTAGTAAAATTTACCACTAAGACGGCAGTTCCGGAGATGAAATAATTGAGTGCTAGCTACTCAGTTTACTAGTAGACAAGTAAACAAGTCTGTTTACCAATAATATACACTTCCTTAGCAAGAGGAATATTGACCAGCTAGCATAAAACCACTAGACATAACATGGTAAATCGAAACTGAAACTGAATATGCATAACATGGAACCCTGGTGCATTCAGCTATCAAAGTGGCAGTTGCAAAGCAATGTCATGTCTCACATTTGCATGTAAAAGAAATACTAGTTTCAGTTATCAAAGTGTACAACAGCCACCAGTGCATCATTTACCAAGACTAAACTGAGGCCAAACCCAAGAGCTATGTAACCACGGCAGCAAGTCCATGACACATATCTATACAACATAGCCGTGGTTCGATGACCACGTGCCCAATGCAAGAGGGAGAAGAGAAGACAGTAACTTCAATGCTTGTACCAACGGACAGTTCTGGATTCATCCACGCGGCACGCATCCTCTGCTGCACGCCTCCTTCTCTCATAATTACAGAGAGCACAAAAGATTGAACTGTGTAGTTTAAACAATAAGCAATAAGATAACAGGATCATCCAAAGATATGTGTTTGAATTGAAGAACACAAACAAGCTTCACATCAAAACCTATCACACGATCATGTAATTTACATGTTAGCATAACAGAAACAGACTGACCTTCCCCTTTGCATTGGGGTTCTTATCCTTGAGGACAACCTTGCTTGAGGTAGTAGGCGCCGGTGATGGTGCCGCTGCTTCCAATCCGGGAGCAGGCTCGCCGTCGTCTTTACCAACAAACGGTTGATTTACAACAAGGCTATGCCGCTGTCATCTCCTTCGTGGATCCGCGGGTACGTAGGGCTATGCATAGGTGCCGGCTGAATACAGGGGCAATACATTTGTGCACCATGCATGTGAACTGGGTGCTACACTTTGAGATAACACTATCATTCTCTCTTTAACACACTATGAGCTTTACTTTTTCAAATATCTATAATAAGCTTTTTACATCAAAGCACACACAATCTAATATTAATTCCTATAATCTTCTACCTAGGCACGGCTGCGAGTTCCCTTGTGTCGCCTTCTCCTTCTTGCAGCTGCCTCTCCATTGAGACATGAGAGCGGAAGTCCCGGATTCACTAACAAAATAAGAAAAACACAAACAACACCCATATATCTGCTGCCTAGGCACGGCTATGAGTCTTCCTACTGCCTCTTCCCTTGTATCGGCTTCTCCTTCTTGTAGCTGCCTCTCCACTGGGACATGAGAGGGAAGTCCCGGATTCACCGGGGAGAAAAAGCACAAGCAACACCCATATATATCAATCAACCATGATAAAGTAGAGGCAACCTAGAAGAAAAAAAGACAAATAATTGTGGCTAGCTATACCTGTCGTTACCAAGACGTGAAACAAAGAACGCCGGCCAGTCCATCTCCAAGAGCACGGCATCCAGAGGGCTGTTGGGGCGTACGTGAGGCCCATCCGCTACCTCCTTCATTGCTCCGGTCTCGAGGTCGGCGGTGTACACGTGCCCGCGCCCGTTCATGACAAGCAATTTGCCACACTTCTCTCCTAGTACGTAAAGCGTGTCTTTTCCTTGGGTCTTCTTCTTCCAATGTGGTTGTATCAGCTCGATCGTCTTAGGGTGGAGCCACTCCAAGACACCATACGGACTCTCTTGGCTCTTTGCTCCCCATATCTCTAGATTGGAACCTCTCTCTTGCATCTGTAGCAGGGAGAGTGTGCCATCGCTTGCCAGGCTAAGGCACGGACGGTGATTTCGGTCAAGCATCATCAGAACCGGGGGCCACCCGAACATGAGATAGCCCTTCTGGATAGTCATTTTAACAAGACAGTAACACCGTCGCCTCTCGTCACGAAATAGCCAGTACGCGATGCCGTGGCAGACGACGGCATCGGTTTGACAGAATGATCCGAGGGTATTGCCCCACATAGTTTGAAGGGAGCGCGTTGTACTCCAGCTCAGTTTGTCAGTCGAGAACGTGTGGATATCAAACATAGTCCATCCCCCCTCATAACCGGCCGTGATGATTAGCACTTCGTGGAAGGGCGAGTTGCCCGCTAGCTGTTCGCCGCCGCCGCCGGAGCGACAGCCGTCACCGGATAGGACGGCACAACAGTAGCATCCATAGTCACGGTACCCGACGGAGGTGGTGCGTGTTAGAGGAGGAAGCTCGTCGCACGTGCCGAGGAGCAGGTTGCACATGGCCAGACGGAGGACCGTCTGGTCGAGGTCCGCCTCACGGGGCGGGACGAGGCGCACGAGGAGCAGGCCGCGGCGCGAGGCCAGCGGTACCGCCCGGTCCGGCACGGTGGGCACGAAAGAGCGGAGGCTGCGGCACCGGCGGCCCAGCGACGACCGTGGCGTGGGGACGAGCGCCCTGGCCTCTTGATCACGGACCCAGTTCTTGATGAAGAAGCCGGCGAGGGAGGGGCGCACGTCCTCCGGCCACCAGCGGCGGAGCATGGCGGGGTCGGCGACGAGGCCGCGCCACTGCCTGCAGGCCGCGGCACATCGGAAGAGCGCGGCCGCGTCGTCCACGCGGAGCAGGATGTCGAGGAGGAGGTCGTGCGGGAGCGAGGAACTAGAAGTGTTGTCCTCGACGGCTTGGGGTCTATTTTTCTTTTAAAGAAACTACTCCATAAGCTCTCCTAGTTTGTCTAAATTAATGCTCTGATGTAGGGGACACCTAATTCATCTTATATTAGACCCCAAGCCGTCGAGGACAACACTGGTGATGATGATTTGGGTGCAAATGGTGGTGCTGACAACTCCAGTGGGAATACCAGTGACCAGGCCATCGATGGAACTAACCTTCGCACCAACAACGTTACTGCCGATGGTGGCGACACTAGCTAGTTCCAACAACCATGAAAGTGAGACCTAGAATTATGATGATGGTTGTAACCTTGGCAGTGCCTTTTGTTGACTTAGAGCCAGACTTTAGAACTAATGGTGGTGTTGGCAACAAAGCATTTTGGTAGTTGCAAGACTTTAGAACTAATGGTGGTGCTGCAACAAGGTAGCCTTTTGGTGGTTGCAAGACTGTAGATGAACTGTGATGTAGTTTGCTTGTAATGCTTTTGTATGCAAAACAGAAGTTTATCCTTGCAAGCTGAACAATTTATCTTTTGTTGTTGCTGAGAACTTTCATGTGCATTGCTTCTGATACTTTGGATGTGGAAAATTGAACCTTATTCTTCCAATTTGTGACTGGCTGATGGATTATGATTTGTACTGATGATTATATGCGGTGTATATCTTTGGCTGTGTCACTAATTCCTGTTGGGTATGCGAGCATATTCCTGTCGGGCACTAACTCACAGCGAAATGCAAGCATATTCCTGTCGGGCACTAACTCACAGAGAAATGCAAGCATATTCCTATCGGGCATGAACTCACAATGAAACAGAAAGAAAATTCCTGTCGGTCACCATCAGGAATGTCTGATAGCAATGAGACATAATCCTGGCAAGCCTAAAGCTGACGAAAAAGTATTTTCCTGTCGGTAACCGTCAGGAATGACCGTCAGGGAAAACGCTCCTGTCGGCCAGCCGACGGGCAAAGTGTAATTTCCCTGTCGAGCTATCCCTGTCGGATTTCCCTGACGGTTGCCCGACAGGGAATATTATTCCTGTCGGTTTGCACCTTTTCGCTGTCGGTTACCAGCCCACAGGAAAATGTCGGTATCTGGTAGTGATGGCGGGGTCGGCGACGAGGCCGCGCCACTGCCTGCAGGCCGCGGCACATCGGAAGAGCGCGGCCGCATCGTCCACGCGGAGCAGGATGTCGAGGAGGAGGTCGTACGGGAGCGAGGCCACCATGGCCGCCGCCGCCGTGTCTTTGGACGATCTGATCTGAGGAGGAGCCTCGAGTCGTCTGCGTAGGGTTTGGGTTTCCAAACATGTATACCTGCAACTAGAAGTGGATCGTCACGATGTCCACTTAATCCAAGCCGTATCCATATCGCATACTTGACGTCGATTCGCTTTCAACTTTATTTTCGCCACATGCCACCGAACTCGTGGCAACTTTTGTGCACGTGGGTCGCAGCTTCTGGGCTTGCCGGTTCCAGCTTTCGGGCTCGACGGTGCTAGCTTTTTTTGTCGCAGGTTGCAGCTTCCGTGCTCACTGATCGCGACATTTTTTAACGCCAGCTATAGCTATGTATTGCACGGTTGAAACAAAAAGTTCCTGGTCGCAGTGAAAGCAAACCGCCGGTTCCAACAAAAATCATGTGTTGCTGCCGACGGTCCCAACAAAAAACTTGCCGGATCCAGCAAAAAAATCTTGTCGGTTTTGGCAAAAACAAAGTCTGACGCCAATGAGAAACACTGGTTTGTGTGATGGCAGCTTTTTATCCGGCCGGTTCTAGCAACGCGTGGAGTTGCAACTTTCACAAAAAAAATGTGGCTCAGCATTTTGCCGTGCCGGCTAGACCATCGACGGTGGCGGCCGGTACGAGAGAAGTTGGAGCCATGGCGTGTGGTGCGCTTGGGAAGGAGAAACGGGAGAAAGAAAATCGGGTGGATAAAGAGTGCCCCGTGAATTGATAGATAAAGGTAAGTCCAGCAGTGCGTGAGCCCTAGTAATAAGTTTAGTGCTAGGCCTGCGAGACGTACGATGTGAAGCATCAGATAGCTCGTACGCGACTGGCGCACGGCTTCGGCGGCCGGCCTTATCAAATCGTCACGCTAAGATATCCATCAAAAAAATATTTCAGATTTATATTAAACAGGTTTAGGTTTATACTTTTTTTAAACACTAGCAAAAAGGCCCGTGTGTTGCAACAAGAGAAAAAAAATTCATAATCTTCACTGGCCACTATCACATTTTGCTGCATCACCGAGATACAATATCACTCTCAATAAATCATGACCATTTTTTTGAACTCGTGAACATTTTTTAAATTCATGAATATTTTTACAAATTTTCGAACATTTTCTAAAATCAAGAACATGTTTCGAATGCATGACCATTTTATACTAGTTGCAAACATTTTTTAAAAATTGTGAAATTTTGTTTTAACAATTTCTTGAATCGGCGAACATTTCTAGAATGGACGAACAATATTTTGCAAATTGGTGGAACGATTTTCGAAATTCCTGAACATTTTTCTATTTAACAAACATTTTTTTGGATTAGCAAACATTTTATGAATGAATAAACTATTTTGTAAGGCACGAACAGTTTTTGAATTTTTTGGATATTTTTTCATTCATGAACTTTTTTTTAATTTGCAAAATTTTATTTAAATTCGTTAACATTTTTAATACACAGAATTTTGAAAAACAATAATGAATGTTTTTGGATTTCCTGAACATTTGTTTTAAATTAAATTTTCAAACATCTTTTGAATAAGCAAAAAAAAAATTATAAAATCCAGAACATTTTGTGAATCCACAAACAATTTATGATTTATTTAACATTTTGTTTTAAAATTCTCAATGTTTTTAATCTTCGGAACTTTTTTGAAGTCCCGAATTATTTAAAAAAACGAAAACAGGAAATAAAAAAAGGAAAAAAATAAATTTTAAAAATAGGCCGCCCGTACATGTGCCGGCCCAAACGGGCACACTACGTTTTCTCCTAGCGCAAAGAGCGCAGTATAGGAGGTCCTTATTGTATGATCCGGCCCAGGTGGGGCATTCCCTTGCGTGAAACGTTTTTTTATCACTTATAGGTGGCATTGATAGGTAATATTTTATAACTTTTGGTGCAATTTCTGTGATGTACCGCAAGAAGCAATAGCCCCTCTATTATTATTAGGTAACATATTAGATTTATATTAGCACATATGCCGGTGCGTTACAACGGGAATTTTTTGTCATATATATTAAAATTTAATGAGAATTATATGTGCATGCAAAAAATATTAGCAGTTCATGCAAAAAGTAATCTATCAGTGATAGCTTATAGAGTTCTACACTTAAGTGGCAATCCTCCCGCAAACTAAATTCCAAAATTGTACCGCTTGTGTGGATTCTCAAGCATATAGTTGTACTCTTTGTGCACAAAATAAGAGTCATTTTTACTGCTAAAATCCTAATTTATTGGCATCCATAAAAAGAAGTATGCACGTTGAAATCCTATCCTACTGCTACAATATATAATTGATGAAACCTAAAGAGACCAATAACTTTTAGGTGACCCAATTTTCAAAAAAAAAATGTCAATATGAGTTCTTTTCTAAAAAGGATTCTGGTTTTTTACACGCTCTTCCTTGCTCATTGTACCCCAAATATGGCTATGTTAGTGGCAAAAAGAAAAAGGCACTCAAATGTGTGGCTTTTTTTATGTAGAGCATGCATGTTTGAATGTGACCCCATATTCAAAGGTGTAGTTAATTTTCTCATCTACAGCATGCACGTTTGATGTTGGCCAGCGGTAC
>NC_041385.1:850269724-850277059 GCF_002162155.2 Triticum dicoccoides | reverse complement strand
TGCTGCAGCGTCGTGCACATCCCTTGTCTGCTGCCTTGTTGTCAACATCACTCGCACCGTCCGCAGCCCTCGCCATCGTCGACGATGCTCGGCACCGCGACATATGCACCCCTCACCATTTGACGGTTCCAACATATGGTATGGTCGTGTTCCAGCCGCCTCGTTGTCGCCGGTGCAGCGTCACTGCTCAGAACCTCGCCGCCCCAACACAAAACCAACAACGATGGAGCGGCGCCACCACCATCCATATCGTAGCAACACCGGCTGCCGTTTCCAACTTTTTCGCGTTGGGGTTGCAGCACTATCAGCACCATCGTCCACGAGTCGCAGCTCTCGTATACACCGGTGGCAGCTCACCGGAACAATGATTGTAGCATCAACGCTCCGCCATACCAGCAAATTGGTCTGCGGCTTCCAGGAAATTGACCCGTTAATCCCAGCAAAATTGCTCATCAATTCCAGCACATGGTGGCGTGTATGCAGCATCCAGCGAGTCGCTGTTGCAGCTTCTGTGTCGGCTGGTTATAGCAAGATTGCGCGCCGGTTTCAGCAAAAATATTGCTGGTAGTAGAACCTCGTCTTGCCACTCATAGCATCGCTGGACTGTGTGTCACTACAATGCCGAGAACGTGGTTGTAACTTTTGTCACTGTGGGTTGCAACCATCGACAGCGATGGTTGTAGCAGTTGGCTGACAGTGCGTGTCGCCGTCATGCTGGTCGTAGCACCACGCTGCATCAGTTCCAGCACCGTTGTGTGCTGGTCGCAGAGCATGCACATGCCCATCACACAAGTAGCAGCAGCAAGCAAATGCACACACACACGCAGCAGCTGACACACATGCAGCAGCACGCACACACGCACCAGCAACACAACACACACGTGCAGCAGCAGCACAACACATTTGTGTGCAACAGCAGCAGGCACACATGCATACACGCGCAAGCTGTGAATTGCCCAAAATCCTCCAAATCCGTCAGCGCCAGCGAGAATCCAGCGCCGGCAAAGGGTCGTCGGAGTTGCAGGGGTGTTCGGGGGGATCCATTGTCATCAGGGAGGCGGACGGTCGGCGGTGTGGGTTTTGACGGCGACGGACGGGAGGAAGAGGCGTCGCACACGGGAGAGGAGAAGAAAATCTTAAAAAACTCAGAAGTGGCACTGGGGCAAAAATACAAGACCTTTTTTTAGAAAACTTTCGATTTATTCATCAACTGTCAAGGTAGTACAAAGAACACAAGAAATAAAAATTACATCCAGGTCCGTGGAGCACCTAACGATGACTACAACCACTGAGCGAGCCAAAGGCGCGCCGCCGTTATCGTCCATCCCTCACCGGAGCCGATTGGATCCCACGAGATCCGCCAGAGACACACCTCCACATGTCATCTAACACCTAGAAGCATCGCCGAGCCGTGGGCTAGGCAGAGGAAACCTTATTCCATCTTCAAGAAACTGTTGCAACCTCGTCTTCTTGAGTATGGCACAAACTCTAATAAAACTCAAAAAGACACCTAAAAATATAAGCACCATAGGAGACGAGGCAGACACGCAAAAAAAAAAGAGACTTGTGGTGCTTTTGGGAGGCAACTCTTAAAATTTTTACTCCTCTAAAAGGTAAGGTTTGAGGGTTCGGCTAGGTGCAGTTGCTCTTAAATTTAATCCTCTAATTCTTAAAGTTTTTAAGAAATCAACTAGTACGTACGATGCTCTTAAATTTACTCCACTAATAAAGATTTCTACTGGATCGAGATGCTCTAACTGGGTTCGAAACTTCAAATCAAACATGCGTTACAATACTAGTGGAGTAACGTGCCTGCCACTCTGGCTTCATAGAGTATTGTTTAACCATGTGCCGTCACTTTGTGTCAGTTGACCGTTTGACCGTCATATTTAAATACTAGTCCATCTCATTGCTGCTCCCACGTGACATTCATTCAGCTCCCCTCATGTCTTCATTTTCCAAAATTACAAAAAACCAGCTGCCTCTGAGTTCAGAATTTCTGACCCCAAAATTCTGAACCATTTCTCCTACAGGGCTCTCCACTGACTAAAAATGTCTATGATTTTTTTTCCTCAACTGAAATGAAAATTTCATAACAGTTATTAAAGCTTATTGCATAAAGTTAACTACTCCCTCCATCTCAAAACAAAATGTAAGACGTTTTTTTGACACTATGAAAACCACTAAGGGAGTAGTAAAGATTGGCTCTTTACTTGCTTAGTTTCACATCTCATCACAAAGAAAAGGAAACAATAAACAAACAAACCCTTGTGTTCAGCATGATGTAGACAGTCAGGCTACATTTATGTTCATTTACAAACCAAGCAATAATGAATGTTCTTGTAACAACAGGTTACATCACATCAGATCACATCAACCATCCTGGACTCACTAGAGTTGCTCTCCTAATCTCAAGAGCGAGCACTGCACTGCAATTGCACTCACTAAACTCTGGGAAACGCCCGCAAACCTACGTTAAATCAAGCGGAACTCACTCAGTTATCATACAGACAGACAGACAGACAGACAGGATCATCATCATCATCATACAATTACCAGCCCTAGGCATCCATCAGCAGCCTACGCAGGAACTCAATCAACATTTATGTGAGCCATCGCCTACGACTGCACGACTCGAAAAAGGTCGGGGGGAAATAACAACACAGCCAGATCGGAGGGGGAGAGGGTGGTGGGAAGGGGATGCTACAAGATCTTCGGAAAAAATCAAGTTGTTGATCAGCAGGGGGCTGACGCTGCGCTGCTACGAGTTGTTGATCAGCAGGGGGCTGGTGCCGTTAGCTTGTCTATGGAAGAGCGACCCAGGCATCGCCGGCGACAGCATGTTGGCTACACATTCAAACTGCAATGGGATGGGAAACACAAATTAGCTGTCAAGTGATTCTAAAAACCGTATGAATGTATGGCTTGCACAGAGAAAAGATTCATGTCGTGTTCTGTTTACGGAACTCAAGCAGCAAGTGGTGATTGTGGCATACCTTTTCCTGCCGGTATTTCTCGCGTATAGCATTGAGGGGGGGACTTCCGCTGGTGTTGCCTTGCTGCAGCTCCCATAGATCGCGTACGCATCCTTGAATATCGGAACTTTTGTATGAGGTGTAATGCTCGAGAGTAGAGTTCTGCACGAGACACAACATATTTTAGAGCAAATAGAACATGATGTACAGAGGTCTGCATCCAGAGTTCTCATACGAACCCATGGCAGGTCTGATTGGTCGAGTGTCCATTTTGCAAGGAACACCGCCGAGGCTGCCACCACTGAAGGGTGAAATTTCAGGAAACTGTAATCGGTCAATGTCAACTCCGCAAGATAATTGCCCAGATAGCCCAAAGTTGCACAAGGAGCCTGCAAATGTAGTTTGCGAACATAGTGATCATCAGACGCCAAACATACAAATTAAATGAAAACTGTGCTAACATGGTTGGATGCCAGTCTTACTTTTTGAGAAGCATGTGCTGCTCTAAGGAATCTCCTAATAAAATTTCAAGGAAACGCTTGTCAGTGATGTCATATTGGAAAATAAATAAGATCTGTCTAGTCATCCTGTCCTGAGTAACTAACCTCAGAAACGTTTTGATTGTGGGAACTGAAAGATGAAACCCCAGATCATTAAGCACTTCACACTCCATTTTCAGCACCTACGGAATCAGGATGATATCAATTATGGCAGATCAACAATGACATTTCGCATGTGTAATTAACAATCCTTCAAACTTCACATGTAACGAGTACCTGATTTTTTGTATATGTGTTATCAGTTATGAAACAAAATTCTTCAACACGAGGCGCACAGATCTCTTCATATTTTCTGCAGAAGGTAGATCTTTAAATGATTCTACTGACACATGTCACTGGTGCCAATGGCAGCAGAAACAATAAACATAATTCATGCATTTGCTGCAAAGTAAGCTCCTTCAGCAACTAGGCAAACCTTTTCATGAGGCATCTTCCTAACAATTTCAAAGCTTTTGATGTTAAAATATTAAAATCAAACAAATGTGAACTTACGAGGCAATCAGCATGCTAGTTATTCCAAGAAGTTGTAGTTTCTGTCTTTCAATATATTTCCGAGAAAGAAATTGATCAATAAGATATACAGTGAGGTATAGTGTGTCTGGCACAAGTTTATATTCCTCAGAAACCTGCAAAGATAGAACTTCATAAGCTAAGAAGTCATGATTCATGAACAGTGAAGATTAAACTTGAACAGGGATCTTGATTTGCGGCGAAAGAAAACGCAGGTTTCCCGTATGCATGTGAGAAATGTAGAGTATGTTTCTGGTGCTGAAGTGAAGATCACTGTCATCGTATTCTGACCTCTTTAGTATCACAGGGCCTCTGTGGCTTATGTGTTTATTTTCAATATATACATACAGCACATGTTACCACCACAGCACGAGTTTGACCATGTTGCATTTGGCTCAGTTCAGCAACTTATGTGGTGCAAAAATAACGGATGGGTGGAACACCACCACTGATTCAAACTTCTCATATAAAATCCTCCATCACTAACACCAAATAGTTATGAGATTTAAAAGGGAAATGAATAACTACGTGAACAGGAATGTAAAGAATATTTATGTGATCTATCGAGTCCATCGAGGACGGATGTGGAAACCTTGAACTCTATTCCTCTCTGAAATGAATGCGCAAAGTTCCTACCATCCGTAAAAAAAACATTCACATGTAATTGATTACTCCATATTTGCAAGTTATATACATCAATTTGTATGTAAGTTGCGCAGTTAAATGGCAATGATGAACTATTTATTGTTGAACTATTTATGCATAAATTTAATCAGAAGCAATCCAAACAAACCTCAACAAGCCAATCAATCAGGATGCCCCGCATGCCCTTCGTGATATCCCTTTGCAAAGTCTCCATGTAATTTGATTTAGGTCTCCTTATAAGCTGGGAAGTACATGAGCATATAAGATGGTGGTTGAAATGCTTTCACAAAGAAAAAAGTATATTAATAGTATAGCGCAGAGACGAAACACAAACATCCAAAAATGAAATTCTTCCCAGCTTAATAAGTCATGTAAAATATGAGGAATTTAGAAGTCTGTCTAAACAGTAGAAGAAGCTTTTCCCTTCTACAAAAGAACATAAACATACCTCTGCAGCCATTAGGTTTCTGTATATCTCTGCCGCATAGGAAGCACACATTTGTGGATTGCCATTATCTTTGTCAATGTCTATAACGTTTAAGCCAACATAGTCCCCTGGAACAAAGATACAGAATATTTAGCTGCTGCCCCACAAAACAGAATACATAAATATCTGCAAGTTTCTCAGGAATGCTCAGTGGACAAAAACATTTACAGTATGCTTTGTAGTTTTAGGTTCTGAGGCCACGGAAAGACCATAAAGATTTAAGAATATACTCAGGATACAACCAGACTGCCAGCAAAGAAGTGTAACGTTACAAGCAAAGAGAAGCTCCAAACAGTTTCTCGAACTTCTAGGTTCTAACCTATCTTTAAGTCCATATGCTAAACAGTAGAGAGAGAGAGAAATGCAACTTAACTAACCAGTGTTTGAGTCGGCAGTTTCAGATTTATCTCTTGTGTTTCTTCCCTGAAAGAATGGCTCATGAACACCACTCTCCCTGTTCCGTGCAAAATTCCATAATGACAACGACCCCTTGTTTTCGAGCAGAGCAGTGGGCTCCTCTTTTGGTGGCAAAAGCTCTGCCTTCTGAGTTTCTTCCACATTATGAGAATCATTCACAACAAATGAAGTTCCACTAACAGTAGGAAGAGGTGGCTTAGGGGCCTTCTTTGCGCACTGCTTGTTTTTGCTTGGATTTCGCCCTACCTTCTGTGTGGGCCTTGACTGGAACAAAGGAAATACATTCTAAATTAGTTGACATCGGGAAAAGGTAATCATCAAAAAATCATACTAGGATATACTGTAATAATATGTGGAACATCTTGGTACCTGTAGCTTAGTCACAGCAGTGCAATTTCTGAACGAGTTAGCACAGCTTATGTTTGTCACATCCTTGAGTGCTGCTCGCCTTTTAGGAGGTGGAGCTGAAGTTAGAGCACTTGCACAAGTGTTCTCATCTGAAGCTCCCCGTTTCGCCTTTCCTTTAGTCGCCGGTTTTCGTTCAGTTCTGACAGGTACCGGTGCTGGGTGAGGCACTCCAAACCTTCCACAATTAGCAGCTTGAGCTCGTGTTACACGGCCATTGGGAGCTTGGCAAGCAATAAGGACTGCATTATCCTTTCTTGCAGCCATTTAAACCTGAATTGGTGAAAATGAAAATAGCATTATGGATTCATGCACTGAGCAAACAATATAGCAAGAAGTAGCACTGCAAAACTGAAAGGGGAATAAGACTAGGGTCTAGGATGTGCGTGAAACATCATGCAACACTCTGTGTTAAATAAACAAGTGAAGGTACAAGTTTATCCAGTGTACTGAGAGGAGAGCATGAGCAAGAGACAATAAATTCTCAGGTCATAAACAAAATCATATCAGCAACCGCTAAATTACATTGGGACACATCATTTCAACAAAATTACTTTCTTGTGTTGCATCTATGGAAAAAATAATGAAAACCCATATTCATGAAACCCAGTTCACAAGATGCACAACTTGAATTATATCAAAGTATATGAATACAGGTGACTTTGTTCTTTTTTAAATTGTGGAAAATGTAGTTCTTTCTGGTTCTGGATAAGCTTAATGCCCTGGATTGCATTTTGTTTCCACTACCACATGTCCTGCAAGAAATATGGACCACGTACAAGAAATGTGCATCTATAATTTGATAGATCCGGTGTAATATTTGGGGCAAAGAAAATCCCCAAATCATGTTAACAGGGCATCTTCAGATAAGTGAACAAATGCAGAAAGGGCAGCCGCCATCAAACTTAATAAGTAGCCAGCACTAAAGCGCATCCAAATAATTAAAATGTGGGTGGGGATGAGCAGCACGAGGATGGCAGCCTCGTTCGGCGACGAGGAGCAGGGGGGGAGGGGGCCGGCGGCGGGTCGGCCCTAGTTCTTGAAAAAAAGAAAACCCAAATCCTTTTCTTGAAAACAAGAAAGCCCGAATTCGGCGACCACGGCGCGCAAGGAAGGAAGGGGGCGAGCGGAGAAAGAACTCACCGGGCTCGGGAGGGCAGGGCGAGAGGAGTCGCCGCCGGCGTCGATCTGCCGAGGCCCGAGAGGACCGACCAAGAAAAGACTGTGCCGCCGTCGATCTGGCGGCTAGGGAGGATGCGCCGGCAGGCGGCCCTGGAGGAGGCTGGCCGCCGTCGCTGGAGCCGTTCGCCGAGAGCGGGACGGGGAGCAGGGGGCC
>NC_041385.1:850251887-850269431 GCF_002162155.2 Triticum dicoccoides | reverse complement strand
TGGGGCGGCTGCGGCGGAGGCGGCGACCACCGAGACTTCGGGGTTTGAAGTTTGAAGGGGGGAGGCGGGATGATTTGGGGCGGCCGTAGAAGAAGAGGACAAGGAGGGGAGGGGAGGAGGGGACGACGCTCCTCCTCCCGTGGGTTCAATCCCTTTGGCAGGCCTGGCCCTACCCAAGCCCAGTGTGAGTGAGATTCAACTGCTCACACTTTTTTTTCCCTCGCGTTAGTTGATCGGTCCCTCCTCGGTCCACGGCGTCCTCCTGTGTGCCTGAAGGCGGGAGGGAGCCCTCGTGTTAGGTTTGTGCATGAGAAAGGGAGGCGAGGCACGGGAGGGTAGCCTCCTGGCTCTGTCTCGCTCCTTGTGCGGCCACGCACCGGAGAGCACGTGATGTTTGCACCTGGGATTAACAGCTTCAGATGTCGGACGCTTCGGTCCTTCGTGGTGGTGGTGGTGGCGGTGGAGATGCTGGCATCAAGTGAGTTCCGGTCTTGGTTCTCCCCTTTTAGTCTCGTAACATGGTCTTCTTTGTCGGCAATACAACGCGTAATCGACAATGTCGATGACTTGACATGCGAGGAGAGTGTCCCTAGCCAGGGTGCATTACATGATACTACCTTTTATCATTAGTTAGACATATAGGCATGCATGCTAGTGGTTTGTATTCTTGGTTGATACTATAGAATACCTTTTATCACAAGACTTGGCAACAATAGATAGATACACATTGCAAAGCTGCACATCATTGTTATTACAAGAGATTCAAATACCAGGAGCTTTTATTCACGTTGTACATCAAATTCCTTTATACAAAAGAAAGCTCCATAAACTGCATCACCTATCCTATCTTGACTTGAGGAGAAAATTCAAGGAAAATGAACAAACTATCTACTATCTTAAACTATTTGACTTGAGTTCCTCATTGTTTGGTCTCGTTGAGTGAAACAACTTCGAAACAAGCTCGCGCCCGGCTTATAGATAAAGCAACAAACAAAGTACACGGTCGAATAATACAAAGTGGAGAGGTAGCCTTCTTACACAACAGATCCTGGGATAACAGGAACACGACTACACTACCGAAAGAGGACACGGGGAAGTCAGAGTACAACGCCACACCACACCCTAGCACACCTAGTCTCCACGGCAAACGCCCTCAAGAGGGAGAACGGCACCGAGCATCGCCGCTACCGAGTCCATGGGTCTTCACCCGGCGCCTTGGCACAGAGAGGAGAACCAGAACGACGTCTTCAAGAAGATAGCGACGCCCGTTGGGCGTCGGCGGCGCCAAAGCGCAGAGCTTTCGGTTGGCAGCTCACCTGTGCCATCACGATGACACCAGGTCATGTGTGGCGAGTTCCAACTCCCTGGATCTGGGCAACGCCTATGTCAGTGACATGAAACGTGTCTGAGCCACCAACTGCTACCCCTTGCCGCCCACACGACCAAAAGGGTAAGCCACCACCGCTGCCATGAGGCCCGCCGGAGAGCCAAGCATGGGGAGCACCATCTGGGGCTGCCACCCCCGCATCCCTGCCCCAAGACATCACCACCCGACCACCTCACAACACACCAACCACATCAGGAAGACTAGAAGGCCTTGCTTTCACTCCTAGCCCGGCATCAGTCTCTGGATCTGGGTCCACACCTCCACAGTAGGAGGCGTCGACACCTGCATCCCCAGCTAGTCCCAGTGAACCATGGGGACATGATCCTAAGACTGCCGACAGCCCCCGTATAGGCCTTGGAGAGCTAGCACAATGACTAATATGTGGCCATCGGTGATGATCCGTAGGCCGATGCAACTTCGTTAGGACCACCACCACTACCCACCGCACCCGCGAAGACACCCCTCACGTGCACATCCCAGGAGGAGCTCGTCCTCGCCTACCCGAGGAACAAGCCCCAATCTGCCTCGTGCCCAGATCTGACCTGCCCGAGCACAAACCCTAGAAGAAGATGAGATTGTTGTGCGCGCAGCCACACCAGCCCCGCACGCTGTCGACACCGACCAAGTAGAAGGGAAGAAACCAGGACACCACCCTGCGCCGCCAGCTGGACCACGGCCACTATGTCGCCGTCGCCACTACTAGCCCGCACCCCCAACCCGTCTCGGCCCATGAGCAGACCAAGCACGGGAGGGGAACCACCACCATCACGAGCTGCTGCGACGTCCCCGTAGGTGCAGAGCACCACCAAGTCGTGGCCACCACCGCCGAGACCCAGCACAGCAGCCACCGGCCCATACCGTCATGGCCTGCTCCACCTGCCGGCCAAATCCGGCCACCGCAGTGCAGGCGAGCACCACCGGCCATGCAGCCCCTCACACCGTAGTTGCACCCCCGCGTGGCTTCCACGACAGTGAGCCATCGTGCTGCGGCACCCTACGTGAGCACTGCGCCCAGGCCCAAGGGAACCGGCCTGTGCCGCCCTGTCGCGCATGAGGAGGAGGACGCCCCGCCGGCGCCGGCGGCGGTCGGGTTTCCACTAGTAGAAAAATGGCTTTACGTGAGCCACATTAGCCCCGGTTTGTAAACGGATCTGTACTGATGTGACCATTAGTGCTGGTTCCAATGGCTAGGGGGTGGGAATCATTAGTCCCGGTTCGTGTTGAACCTCTAGTACTGGTTCATGACACGAACCGGGACTAAAGGTGTGGTGGCAGGCTTGTGTCAGACTAGGGGGCCCACTGGCACATTTAGTCCCGGTTCGTGTCACAAACCGGGACTAGAGATGCACCTTTAGTCTCGGTTTGTATAACCAACTGGGACTAAAGATGCTCCTATATAAACTCTTCGTCGAGCTTGAGCTCTCTATTCTTCCCCTTTCCTCTCCTCTATGTTCTTCCCCTTTTGCTTGAGCTCATCCTCCATTTTTGCAAAAAATTGTCAAGATTTGAAGGCACCCCATTCATCCAAGTGTTCACAAAGGTTAGCAACTTTTCCTTTCATCTCTCATTGCTAGATTATCTCTTGCAATGCTCTATAAGTATAGTGATTTGTGGGTTTTAGTTTGGGAGTATTTATATGTGGTAGTTTATTTGATTTATATGCAACTTGAGCTCAAATTAACTTCTTATTTTGCATGTGTAGGTGTGGTTTACTTAGTGCCTTCCCGTCCCCGTCCTAACCATCGTCGATCGCCCGCACCGTCTCGTCACCGGTACCACCTTGGTGAGCCTCTTGTTCTTATCCTTTTTATTAAAAAAATCATGTTTGTGTGATTTAGATAGTTACTTGTATAATTTTCTTACCCGTACATTGTTTGTTATACGTAGTGGCATGGTTCTGATATCCATCCCCGTCGGCCCTCGTCCGTTTTATGATTCGGATGTGGTATATTCTCTTCTATAAGTATTTGTTGCATTTCGTGTTTATGACAAATTATGCCCATCAAGTTGACATAGATATTTTTATTAGGAGGTATGTGAACTGGAAATTCCAACCGACCCTCTTGTCGAGAGCTTAAATTTTGTTGAAAAGGAAAAAAATTACTTGAAGAAAAAATTGAAAAGAATTGAGGAGGAGAAGATGGAATTGGAGTTGCATGTTGCCGATGTCGTCGATGATCACAAGATCAAGATGGATGCAATGCGCTTGAAGATTAGAAAGATTAGAAAAAATATGTCATTGATAGTGAGGCTTGGTATCATTATGTTGTTGGATCAACTGTTACCTTAGTTGCGATCTTGATCATATTTGTTGTTGCATTTAAATGCTTTAGCTAGAGAGTTTGTATGTTGTTTTATGAGAATAGGTCACTAGTGCAGAACCGGGCAATAGCACCGGTTCGTAAGGCCCTTTAGTGCCGGTTCCACAACCGGCACTAAAGTGTGGTCACTAAAGCCCCCCCCCCTTTAGTACTGGTTCAGCACGAACCGGTGCTAAAGGCCAACCACATGGCACGAGGCAGCTCCGGGGGCAGGGAGCCCTTTAGTACCGGTTGGTAACACCAACCGGTACTATAAGGTTTGTGGAGTTTTTAGTTTTATGATTTCTTTTTCATGTAATTTTCTGTTTCCATTTTAATTCTTTTTCGTTTGCTGGTATTTTATGATACTACACATTGTACACGTTATGCATATATATATATATATATATATATATATATATATATATATATATATAGAATTTCTAGTAGAACCAATCATGCATATATATATCATCAATGTCTCACAAACCACCATATTAATTAATTCACACATACACACATGTATAGCTATATACAATTTCTCCTACATATGCATGTTGCCTTCGGAGCCAGTGGCATTAGCCTAATTGGTGCCTTCGGAGCACGATGACAATTGGAAGTGGTTTTCATGGGACGGTAGCGGGTAATAGTATTCTCCCTTCGGATTTATGACCTGGTCGAGCAAAAATCCCGCTATTTCCTCTTGAAGTGCTTCTACGCGCTCCGTTTCTAGGAGCTTGTCCCGCACCTCTGTGAACATTTAAGAAGGAGATCAATATGCATGTGTATTAGTTGTGTGACTAGATATCGATAATGGTGTAAAAATTGTGAATAGTGTTCTGACAAGCGTACCCATTCCTATCTTTGAGATCTGCTCCTTTCGGACGCCATCATGCGAATGTTCTCGGAAAAGCAGAATGCACACAGATCAGTCCCCTGCGCCTGCTGCAGGGCCTTTACGAGAATGGAATTTGATCAGATAATAATTAATCAAGCATGATAATTAAAGAGACGGCAGCTAGCTAGCTAGCTAGTACTACTTAATTACTTACCTTGGGTCGAAACCATTTAAGCTTTTTTTTCCATTCGCCTTCCGTGACGCTGATGAACCTTGCCCAAGCCCTGCCACCGACAAAGAAAATGAATAAAGGGTTTATTAAATAGTTCATATCATGAAATGATGAACTAAATAGGCCGATATATATAGTTAATAATGATTGAAATTACCTGTTGACTATCCCAAACAAGATGTTATAGTCAGTATTTGCTTTGAGTAGTGAGTCCAGTATTTCAACTGTTCCGACGTCAACTTTAATGATACACAAAATCCAGTGAAATCTGCATGCACACACGTTTGCATGTCTTAATTAAGCGGGCATGTGTAAGCAAAAACATATAGCTAGCTAGTAGGCAAAAACAGAGAATTTGTAGTACAAGACAGTGTGACTCACTGGAAGTTGTAAGGAAGTAGTATATCTTCATTGTATTTGAGGCGCTTCAAGAACTCTAGCATGTTGTCCTCTACGGTCTTTTGATGATGTGGATTTATTAGCCATGTGTATTCATTAACGGTGTTTGGGTCAATGAACCCAATGCCAAAGCGTCCACCTTTTCTCATTTCATACATCTTCATCCTGCATAATACCACAGAAAAAAATATAGTGAGGATAATTACAGGTAATGATTGATCAAAAGGATCACTACAGCTAGCTTGAGACTTAAATTACAGAAAGAAATCACTTATAGACAATAGCAACTGACGATAGATTTGTCGAGTGCGTCTTGATTGTATAACTGAAACAGTTCAGAATACTCAACGCACAGAGCTTTCTCATGGAAGTAATGCTCCTCCTTGACATTCACCATGAGGGACAATCGATCTGAAATCTTGGTAATGTTCATGTACCATTGATGCAATTCATACATTCTCGTTGGGAGGTTCTTGACCTTGTCTGGCTCGACCAAAGGTTGGCCCCGGACATATTTCCGTTTTATTTCATCCTCTCTAAGCACAGGCATGGGCTCGATCTCGAGGAGTTGTCCAACAGTGATGTTGAGAACTTCAGCCTAGATTATATGGTCCTTGGTTATTACCACATTGCCCACCTCGGGAACGCAAACTGTTTGCCCACAATAATATTGGGCGCGTGTACTGTCACGTGTTGTTGGCACAACAAGCGAGGGGATCGATCGCGCCGCCTGTTCTCCCAGCTGGGGAATGGTTTTCCTGCATTTTTTGACAGCTGCTTGTTGTTTGCTCGATCCCGAGCTCGCCTCCTTACGTAGACGTGCTCGATTTAACTTCCTGATGTGGCGCTCATAGTCTGTGTCAACAGGCTTGGGAGCTGGTGGTTGATCCATACGAATGAAGTGGTCAATCATTTCCTCAGGCACTTTCTCCCTTGGCGGCGGTGGCGGTTTCGGTGCAAAATGGGCTTCCACCTGGGCCTTCGATATGGCTGCGTTTTCCTCCTTGGACCTGTCATAAGGCCTCTGCGGAAGAGGCGTGAGGCTTGGACCATATTTATATCGCTTGCCTCCGCCTGTACTTCATGTACTACCTCGACTCGTACCGCTACGCACCATAGCTGCGAGGTGTCTCTTCTGCGATTGTTGAGGCGGCGGAGACGGCTGACGGGGCTGAGTTGGACGAGGAGGAGTGGCCTGAAGCTGTGCCGGACTTGGAGGAGGAGTGGCCTGAGGTTGTGCCGGACTTGGAGGAGGAGTGGACGTCTGACGCTGTGGCGGACTTGGAGGAGGAGGAGTGGCCTGACACTTTGCCGGACTTGGAGGAGGAGTGGCCTGACACTTTGCCGGACTTGGTGGACTTGCAGGAGCGGGAGTCTGCTGACTCGGTGGCGGACTTCGATGAGGAGTCGGCTGACGCGGTGTCGGTGGCCTTCGAAAGATGATGCAATCCTTTTTCCGTAGGATGATACGATGTTTGGCCTCTCCGAGAAAGTGCTCGTTGTCACCTCCAGGAATGTCAAGCTGTAGCTCCGAATATGGGTCCACCACCTCATCAACCAAGACACGAGCATAGCCCGCTGGAATCGGGTTGCAATGGAAGGTTGCCTCGGGGGGATTTGTAAAAGCAACGGCGTCCGCCACCTTCATGGATATGTTCTTCATTTTGACGTGTAGCTCGCAGTTAGTGTTATCCGTGATGTCATCCACGGGGTATCTATCCAACATTGCGTCGTCCGGGGCGGAACCCATGCTGCTTCTCGGCATGGATGGGGCGGTGCTATCCAATGCTGGATCATCCGCTAGCTGCTGCAGCTGCTGAGACCCCCTTTGCTGGCTAAGTGAGTCGATCTGCTCCTGCTGCCGCTGGAATTTGACTGCCAATTCCGCTTGACTTGCTTCTAGTCCTTGAAGGCGTTCATAGTCCCGCTTCCTCTGCTCCTCCTCCATCTTCCTCTTCTTCTCCTCCGCAATCTTCTTTCTCGCACGGGTTCTGTAGTCGTTGTTCCAGTCTGAAAACCCCTCATACCACGGAATAGCGCCCTTGCCTTGTGTTCTTCCTGGGTGTTCAGGATTTCCCAGGGCACGCGTAAGCTCGTTGTTCTCTCTGTTGGGCTGGAACACCCCGATCGTGCCTCTTCTATTGCAACAAGTATCGCATCGTCGGCTCCTTTCAGACTTGCCCTCGTCGAAACATTGCCTGTCTTCGGGTCCACCCCCCCCCCATGTGCATAGAACCAAGTCCTGCACCTGGGGGGCCAACTATTAGTAACCGGAGTGACACCTGCATCCTCCATCTCTTTCTCAGACTTATCCCACTTAGGCATTGCCACCGCATAGCCACATGTCCCCAGCTTATGGAACTTATCCTTTTTTTCGACATTCATCTTGTTTATTCTCGACCGTTCCTTAGCTAATTCCGAATCCTTGAATTTCACGAAATCGTCCCAATGAGCATGTTGGTTCTCTAGTGTTCCCTCGAATACTGGAGTCTTCCTTCCTCCCTTGACGTACTTGTCCCATTCACGATTCTTGTGGTTCTTGAATGCAACCGCCATCTTCCTAAGAGCAGCGTCCTTGACTTTCTGCACATCTGCTTCTGTGAAATGATCTGGTAGGGTGAAATGTTCCATGAGAGTATCCCAAAGCAGCTCTTTTTGTGGTTTGTCGACAAAAGTAACATCTGGACGTGGCTTTGCTGGCTCTCTCCATTCTTGAAGGGAGATCGGGAGTTGGTCCTTCACAAGAAATCCACACTGATGAACGAACTTGTCTGCAATCTTCTTAGGTGCTAATGGTTCGCCATTAGGTCTGATTGCCTCGATATTGTACTTTACGCCCTCCTTCAACTTTTTGTTCGGGCCTCGTTTCGTCCTTTTGCCTGAAGATTTGCTCGATCCGGATGGCTGAAAGAACAAAGATCGATTCGTTAATATATCTTCAAGTCATTTAAAACATGTGATGATCACCAGATGCCTGCTTATATAAATATATATACCTCGCCGGTCTTTGTTGTTTCAAGATCAACATTTTCTTTGTCATCATCATAATCATAGTTCATGACTTCATCAATTCGGTCATCGCGATCGAATATCATATCACCCTCTCCGGTGTTGTTTAGAAATTCGGAGCCGTCATAATCTTCTTCATTCTGATCATCATCTGGCCCGTGAGGATGGCGTATCATATCGAACATGGCCTGTTCTCCCTCTCTGCCGGTATTGTTCGCCATAGCTTTTATTTAACTAATCCAAAAGAAATATAAAACAATTTAGTATTCAAATTACATCGTCTCGAATAATAGATATAATCTCGAATACATCGTCTCGAATAATAGATATAATCTCGAAAACATCGTCTCGAATAATAGATATAATCTCGAATATATCGTCTCGAATAATAGATATAATATCGAATACATCACTGGCTAGGTAGCTAATAAAGATCGAATACTACATAAGAATCTAGGACACTCGCGGTTCCTGCGGCGCGGGCGGTGGACACCCAAAGAGAAGGAACCCTCACAGGATCATCGCTGAAGTGAGATCCCTGAAGAAACTGCCAGGTATTGGAGAACCTGCCGCCCTCTAACACAACGATGTAGCGATGGATGTGCTCGTCCTCCTCCCTGACACGGCGAAGTACCACCTCCGGCGGGGCCGGCTCCCTCCGCGCCGAAACTGGCCCACGCGAACGCTACCAAACGAGATCAGGGTCGACGACGGGACCTGGGGCCGGGTTCCTCATCAAGCGGCGCGCCCCTCCAGGCAGCACCTCCCAGTGCCAGCCCGGCGGAGCCCAGTCCCGGACATGGGTCAGCCGGACATCGTCACGGACGTGTCGACGGCGAGGATGCGGGTCGGGCATCGTCGAGAACAAATACTAGCTATATGCCCGCAAAAAGTAACATTTTTTTAATGATTGGATTTTGATAACTAAAATTTCTAACATTTCTATATAACTAACATTTCTATAACATTTCTAACAATGCTATATATAACTAACATTTCTATAACATTTCTAATATTTCTATAACTAAAAAACAGAAAAAAAATTATAACATTTCTATATATATAACTAACATTTTTATAACTATTTCTATAACTAAAAAACAGAAAAATTTCTAACAATTCTAACTTTTTTATAACTATTTCTATAACTAAAAAACAGAAAAATTTCTAACAATTCTAACATTTCTAACTATTCTAACAATTCTAACATTTCTAACTATTCTAACAATTCTAACATTTCTAACTATTTCTGAAAAATAGAAAAATTTCTAACAATTTCTAAAAAACAGAAAAATTTCTAACTATTTGTATAACTAAAAAACAAAAAATGTATGTGTGTGTGTGCGCTCACCGGCGAGGCGAGGGACGACGTGAAGGAAATATGCCCTAGAGGCAATAATAAAGTTATTATTTATTTCCTTATATCATGATAAGTGTTTATTATTCATGCTAGAATTGTATTAACCGGAAACATAATACATGTGTGAATATATAGACAAACAGAGTGTCACTAATATGCCTCTACTTGACTAGCTTGCTAATCAAAGATGGTTATGTTTCCTAACCATAGACAAAAGAGTTGTTATTTGATTAACGGGATCACATCATTAGTTGAATGATCTGATTGACATGACCCATTCTGTTAGCTTAGCACCCGATCGTTTAGTATGTTGCTATTGCTTTCTTCATGACTTATACATGTTCCTATGACTATGAGATTATGCAACTCCCATTTACCAGAGGAACACTTTGTGTGCTACCAAACGTCACAACGTAACTGGGTGATTATAAAGGTGCTCTACAGGTGTCTCCAAAGGTACTTGTTGGGTTGGCATATTTCAAGATTAGGATTTGTCACTCCGAATGTCGGAGAGGTATCTCTAGGCCCTCTCGGTAATGCACATCACTTAAGCCTTGCAAGCATTGCAACTAATGAGTTAGTTGCGAGATGATGTATTACGGAACAAGTAAAGAGACTTGCCGGTAACGAGATTGAACTAGGTATTGGATACCGACGATCGAATCTCGGGCAAGTAACATACCGATGACAAAGGGAACAACGTATGTTGTTATGCGGTCTGACCGATAAAGATCTTCGTAGAATATGTAAGAACCAATATGGGCATCCAGGTCCTGCTATTGGTTATTGACCGGAGACGTGTCTCGGTCATGTCTACATTGTTCTCGAACCGTAGGGTCCGCACGCTTAAAGTTACGATGACAGTTTCTTTATGAGTTTATATATTTTGATGTACCGAAGTTTGTTCGGAGTCCCGGATGTGATCATGGACATGACGAGGAGTCTCGAAATGGTCGAGACATAAAGATTGATATATTGGACGACTATATTCGGACACCGAAATTGTTCCGGGTGATTTCGGAGAAAACCGGAGTGCCGGGGGGGTTACCGGAACCCCCCGGGAGAGTTAATGGGCCACATGGGCCTTGGTGGGAAGAGAGAGGGGCGGCCAGGGTGGGCCGCGCGCCCCCTCTCCCTCTGGTCCGAATTGGACTAGGAGGGGGGGGGGCGGCGCCCCCCTTTCCTTCCCCCTTCTCCCCCTTCCTTCCCCCTCCTAGTAGGAGTAGGAAAGGAGGAATCCTACTCCTACTAGGAGGAGGATTCCTCCTCCTTGGCGCGCCCCAAGGGGCCAGCCGGCCTCCCCCCTTGCTCCTTTATATACGGGGGCGGGGGGCACCCCATAGACACACAAGTTGATCTTCGTGATCGTTCCTTAGCCGTGTGCGGTGCCCCCCTCCACGATATTACACCTCGGTCATATTGTAGCGGTGCTTAGGCGAAGCCCTACGACGGTTGAACATCAAGATCGTCACCACACCGTCGTGCTGACGGAACTCCTCCCCGAAGCTTTGCTGGATCGGAGCTCGGGGTGCGTCATCGAGCTATACGTGTGTCAAGAACTCGGAGGTGCCGGAGTAACGGTGCTTGGATCGGTTGGACCGGGAAGACGTACGACTACTTCCTCTATGTTGCATCAACGCTTCCGCTTCGGTCTACGAGGATACGTAGACAACACTCTCCCCTCTCGTTGCTATGCATCACCAAGATCTTGCGTGTGCGTAGGATAATTTTTGAAATTACTACGTTCCCCAACAGTGGCATCCGAGCTAGGTTTTATGGTTTGATGTTATATGCACGAGTAGAACACAAGTGAGTTGTGGGCGATATAAGTCATACTGCTTACCAGCAAGTCATACTTTGGTTCGGCGGTATTGTTGGATGAAGCGGCCCGGACCGACATTACGCGTACGCTTACGCGAGACTGGTTCTACCGCCGTGCTTTGCACACAGGTGGCTAGCGGGTGTCAGTTTCTCCAACTTTAGTTGAACCGAGTGTGGCTACGCCCGGTCCTTGCGAAGGTTAAAATAGCACCAACTTGACAAACTATCATTGTGGTTTTGATGCGTAGGTGAGATTGGTTCTTGCTTAAGCCCGTAGCAGCCACGTAAAACTTGCAACAACAAAGTAGAGGACGTCTAACTTGTTTTTGCAGGGCATGTTGTGATGTGATATGGTCAAGACATGATGCTAAATTTTATTGTATGAGATGATCATGTTTTGTAACCGAGTTATCGGCAACTGGCAGGAGCCATATGGTTGTCGCTTTATTGTATGCAATGCAATCACCCTGTAATGCTTTACTTTATCACTAAGCGGTAGCGATAGTCGTAGAAGCATAAGACTGGCGAGACGACAATGATGCTACGATGGAGATCAAGGTGTCGCGCCGGTGACGATGGTGATCATGACGGTGCTTCGAAGATGGAGATCACAAGCACAAGATGATGATGGCCATATCATATCACTTATATTGATTGCATGTGATGTTTATCTTTTATGCATCTTATCTTGCTTTGATTGACAGTAGCATTTTAAGATGATCTCTCACTAATTATCAAGAAGTGTTCTCCCTGAGTATGCACCATTGCCAAAGTTCGTCGTGCCCAGACACCACGTGATGATCGGGTGTGATAAGCTCTACGTCCATCTACAACGGGTGCAAGCCAGTTTTGCACACGCAAAATACTCGGGTTAAACTTGACGAGCCTAGCATATGCAGATATGGCCTCGGAACACGGAGACAGAAAGGTCGAGCGTAAATCATATAGTAGATATGATCAACATAAGATGTTCACCATTGAAAACTAATTCATTTCATGTGATGATCGGTTATGATTTAGTTGAATTTGGATTACGTGATCACTTAGAGGATTAGAGGGATGTCTATCTAAGTGGGAGTTCTTAAGTAATATGATTAATTGAACTTAAATTTATCATGAACTTAGTACCTGATAGTATCTTGCTTGTCTAGGTTGATTGTAGATAGATGGCCCGTGCTGTTGTTCCGTTGAATTTTAATGCGTTCCTTGAGAAAGCAAAGTTGAAAGATGATGGTAGCAATTACGCGGACTGGGTCCGTAACTTGAGGATTATCCTCATTGCTGCACAGAAAAGTTACGTCCTGGAAGCACCGCTGGGTGCCAGGCCTGCTGCTGATGCAACTGACGACGTTAAGAACGTCTGGCAGAGCAAAGCTGATGACAACTCGATAGTTCAATGTGCCATGCTTTACGGCTTAGAACCGGGACTTCAACGACGTTTTGAACGTCATGGAGCATATGAGATGTTCCAGGAGTTGAAGTTAATATTCCAGAAGAATGCCCGGATTGAGAGATATGAAGTCTCCAATAAGTTCTATAGCTGCAAGATGGAGGAGAATAGTTCTGTCAGTGAGCATATACTCAAGATGTCTGTGTATTGTAATCACTTGATTCAACTGGGAGTTACTCTTCCGGATGATAGCGTCATTGACAGAATTCTCCAATCACTTCCACCAAGCTACAAGAGCTTCGTGATGAACTATAATATGCAAGGGATGGATAAGACAATTCTCGAGCTCTTCACAATGCTAAAGGCTGCGAAGGTAGAAATCAAGAAGGAGCATCAAGTGTTGATGGTCAACAAGACCACTAGTTTCAAGAAAAAGGGCAAAGGGAAGAAGAAGGGGAACTTCAAGAAGAACAGCAAGCAAGTTGCTGCTCAAGAGAAGAAACCCAAGTCTGGACCTTAGCCTGAAACTGAGTGCTTCTACTGCAAGCAGACTGGTCACTGGAAGCGGAACTGCCCCAAGTATTTGGCGGATAAGAAGGATGGCAAGGTGAACAAAGGTATATGTGATATACATGTTATTGATGTGTACCTTACTAGAGCTCGCAGTAGCACCTGGGTATTTGATACTGGTTCTGTTGCTAATATTTACAACTCGAAACAGGGACTACGGATTAAGCGAACACTAGCAAAGGACGAGGTGACGATGCGCGTGGGAAATGGTTCCAAAGTCGATGTGATCGCGATCGGCACGCTACCTCTACATCTACCTTCGGGATTAGTATTAGACCTAAATAATTGTTATTTGGTGCCAGCGTTGAGCATGAACATTATATCTGGATCATGTTTGATGCGAGACGGTTATTCATTTAAATTAGAGAATAATGGTTGTTCTATTTATATGAGTAATATCTTTTATGGTCATGCACCCTTGAAGAGTGGTCTATTTTTGATGAATCTCGATAGTAGTGATACACATATTCATAATGTTGAAGCCAAAAGATGCAGAGTTGATAATGATAGTGCAACTTATTTGTGGCACTACCGTTTAGGTCATATCGGTATAAAGCGCATGAAGAAACTCCATACTGATGGACTTTTGGAACTACTTGATTATGAATCACTTGGTACTTGCGAACCGTGCCTCATGGGCAAGATGACTAAAACGCCGTTCTCCGGTACTATGGAGAGAGCAACAGATTTGTTGGAAATCATACATACAGATGTATGTGGTCCGATGAATGTTGAAGCTCGTGGCGGATATCGTTATTTTCTCACCTTCACAGATGATTTAAGCAGATATGGGTATATCTACTTAATGAAGCATAAGTCTGAAACATTTGAAAAGTTCAAAGAATTTCAGAGTGAAGTTGAAAATCATCGTAATAAGAAAATAAAGTTTCTACGATCTGATCGTGGAGGAGAATATTTGAGTTACGAGTTTGGTCTACACTTGAAACAATGCGGAATAGTTTCACAACTCACGCCACCCGGAACACCACAGCGGAATGGTGTGTCCGAACGTCGTAATCGTACTTTACTTGATATGCTATGATCTATGATGTCTCTTATAGATTTACCGCTATCATTTTGGGGTTATGCTTTAGAGACGGCCACATTCACATTAAATAGGGCACCATCAAAATCCGTTGAGACGACACCTTATGAACTATGGTTTGGCAAGAAACCAAAGTTGTCGTTTCTTAAAGTTTGGGGCTGTGATGCTTATGTGAAAAAGCTTCAACCTGATAAGCTCGAACCCAAATCAGAGAAATGTGTCTTCATAGGATACCCAAAGGAGATAGTTGGGTACACCTTCTATCACAGATCCGAAGGCAAGACATTCATTGCTAAGAATGGATCCTTTCTAGAGAAGGAGTTTCTCTTGAAAGAAGTGAGTGGGAGAAAAGTAGAACTTGATGAGGTAACTATACCTGCTCCCTTGTTGGAAAATAGTACATCACAGGAACCGGTTTCTGTGACGTCAAAACCAACTAGTGAGGAAGTTGATGATGATGATCATAGAACTTCAGATCAAGTTGCTACAGGACCTCGTAGGTCAAACAGAGTAAGATCCGCACCAGAGTGGTATGGTAATCCTATTCTGGAAGTCATGCTACTAGATCATGATGAACCTATGAACTATGAAGAAGCGATGGTGAGCCCAGATTCCGCAAAATGGCTTGAAGCCATGAAATCTGAGATGGGATCCATGTATGAGAACAAAGTATGGACTTTGGTTGACTTGCCCGATGGTCGGCAAGCAATTGAGAATAAATGGATCTTCAAGAAGAAGACTGACGCTGACGGTAATGTTACTGTCTACAAAGCTCGACTTGTTGCAAAAGGTTTTCGACAAGTTCAAGGGATTGACTACGATGAGACCTTCTCACCCGTAGTGATGCTTAAGTCTATCCAAATCATGTTAGCAATTGCCGCATTTTATGATTATGAAATTTGGCAAATGGATGTAAAAACTGCATTCCTGAATGGGTTTCTAGAGGAAGAGTTGTATATGATGCAACCAGAAGGTTTTATCAATCCAAAGGGAGCTAACAAAGTGTGCAAGCTCCAGCGATCCATTTATGGACTGGTGCAAGCCTCTCAGAGTTGGAATAAACGCTTTGATAGTGTGATCAAAGCATTTGGGTTTATACAGACTTTTGGAGAAGCCTGTATTTACAAGAAGGTGAGTGGGAGCTCTGTAGCATTTCTAATATTATATGTGGATGACATATTATTGATTGGAAATGATATAGAATTTCTGGATAGCATAAAGGGATACTTGAATAAAAGTTTTTCAATGAAAGACCTCAGTGAAGCTGCTTACATATTGGGCATTAAGATCTATAGAGATAGATAAAAACACTTAATTGGACTTTCACAAAGCACATACCTTGACAAAGTTTTGAAGAAGTTCAAAATGGATCAAGCAAAGAAAGGGTTCTTGCCTGTATTGCAAGGTGTGAAGTTGAGTAAGACTCAATGCCCGACCACTGCAGAAGATAGAGAGAAAATGAAAGATGTTCCCTATGCTTCAGCCATAGGCTCTATCATGTATGCAATGCTGTGTACCAGACCTGATGTGTGCCTTGCTATAAGTTTAGCAGGAAGGTACCAAAGTAATCCAGGAGTGGATCACTGGACAGCGGTCAAGAACATCCTGAAGTACCTGAAAAGGACTAAGGATATGTTTCTCGTATATGGAGGTGACAAAGAGCTCATCGTAAATGGTTATGTTGATGCAAGCTTTGACACTGATCCGGACGATTCTAAATCGCAAACCGGATACGTGTTTACATTAAACGGTGGAGCTGTCAGTTGGTGCAGTTCAAAACAAAGCGTCGTGGCGGGATCTACGTGTGAAGCGGAATACATAGCTGCTTCAGAAGCAGCTAATGAAGGAGTCTGGATGAAGGAGTTCATATCCGATCTAGGTGTCATACCTAGTGCATCTGGTCCAATGAAAATCTTTTGTGACAATACTGGAGCGATTGCCTTAGCGAAGGAATCCAGGTTTCACAAGAGAACCAAGCACATCAAGAGACGCTTCAATTCCATCTGGGATCTAGTCTAGGTGGGAGACATAGAGATTTGCAAGATACATACGGATCTGAATGTTGCAGACCTGTTGACTAAGCCTCTTCCACGAGCAAAACATGATCAGCACCAAGACTCCATGGGTGTTAGAATCATTACTGTGTAATCTAGATTATTGACTCTAGTGCAAGTGGGAGACTGAAGGAAATATGCCCTAGAGGCAATAATAAAGTTATTATTTATTTCCTTATATCATGATAAATGTTTATTATTCATGCTAGAATTGTATTAACCGGAAACATAATACATGTGTGAATATATAGACAAACAGAGTGTCACTAGTATGCCTCTACTTGACTAGCTTGTTAATCAAAGATGGTTATGTTTCCTAACCATAGACAAAAGAGTTGTTATTTGATTAACGGGATCACATCATTAGTTGAATGATCTGATTGACATGACCCATTCCGTTAGCTTAGCACCCGATCGTTTAGTATGTTGCTATTGCTTTCTTCATGACTTATACATGTTCCTATGACTATGAGATTATGCAACTCCTGTTTACCGGAGGAACACTTTGTGTGCTACCAAACGTCACAGCGTAACTGGGTGATTATAAAGGTGCTCTACAGGTGTCTCCAAAGGTACTTGTTGGGTTGGCATATTTCAAGATTAGGATTTGTCACTCCGAATGTCGGAGAGGTATCTCTAGGCCCTCTCGGTAATGCACATCACTTAAGCCTTGCAAGCATTGCAACTAATGAGTTAGTTGCGAGATGATGTATTACGGAACGAGTCAAGAGACTTGCCGGTAACGAGATTGAACTAGGTATTGGATACCGACGATCGAATCTCGGGCAAGTAACATACCGATGACAAAGGGAACAACGTATGTTGTTATGCGGTCTGACCTATAAAGATCTTCGTAGAATATGTAGGAACCAATATGGGCATCAAGGTCCCGCTATTGGTTATTGACCGGAGACGTGTCTCGGTCATGTCTACATTGTTCTCGAACCGTAGGGTCCGCACGCTTAAAGTTACGATGACAGTTTCTTTATGAGTTTATATATTTTGATGTACCGAAGTTTGTTCGGAGTCCCGGATGTGATCATGGACATGACGAGGAGTCTCGAAATGGTCAAGACATAAAGATTGATATATTGGACGACTATATTCAGACACCAGAATTGTTCCGGGTGATTTCGGAG
>NC_041385.1:850234727-850251566 GCF_002162155.2 Triticum dicoccoides | reverse complement strand
TCCCCCTTCCTTCCCCCTCCTAGTAGGAGTAGGAAAGGAGGAATCCTACTCCTACTAGGAGGAGGATTCCTCCTCCTTGGCGCGCCCCAAGGGGCCGGCTGGCCTCCCCCCTTGCTCCTTTATATACGGGGGCGGGGGGCACCCCATAGACACACAAGTTGATCTTCGTGATCGTTCCTTCGCCGTGTGCGGTGCCCCCCTCCACGATATTACACCTCGGTCATATTGTAGCAGTGTTTGGCGAAGCCCTGCGACGGTTGAACATCAAGATTGTCACCACGCCGTCGTGCTGACGGAACTCCTCCCCGAAGCTTTGCTGGATCGGAGCTCGGGGTGCGTCATCGAGCTGTACGTGTGTCAAGAACTCGGAGGTGCCGGAGTAACGGTGCTTGGATCGGTTGGACCGGGAAGACGTACGACTACTTCCTCTATGTTGCGTCAATGCTTCCGCTTCGGTCTACGAGGATAGTAGACAACACTCTCCCCTCTTGTTGCTATGCATCACCAAGATCTTGCGTGTGCGTAGGATAATTTTTGAAATTACTACGTTCCCCAACAGTGGCATCCGAGCCAGGTTTTATGGTTTGATGTTATATGCACGAGTAGAACACAAGTGAGTTGTGGGCGGTATAAGTCATACTGCTTACCAGCAAGTCATACTTTGGTTCGGCGGTATTGTTGGATGAAGCGGCCCGGACCAACATTACGCGTACGCTTACGCGAGACTGGTTCTACCGCCGTGCTTTGCACACAGGTGCCTAGCCGGTGTCAGTTTCTCCAACTTTAGTTGAACCGAGTGTGGCTACGCCCGGTCCTTGCGAAGGTTAAAACAGCACCAACTTGACAAACTATCGTTGTGGTTTTGATGCGTAGGTGAGATTGGTTCTTGCTTAAGCCCGTAGCAGCCACGTAAAACTTGCAACAACAAAGTAGAGGACGTCTAACTTGTTTTTGCAGGGCATGTTGTGATGTGATATGGTCAAGACATGATGCTAAATTTTATTGTATGAGATGATCATGTTTTGTAACCGAGTTATCGGCAACTGGCAGGAGCCATATGGTTGTCGCTTTATTGTATGCAATGCAATCGCCCTGTAATGCTTTACTTTATCACTAAGCGGTAGCGATAGTCGTAGAAGCATAAGATTGGCGAGACGACAACGATGCTACGATGGAGATCAAGGTGTCGCGCCGGTGACGATGGTGATCATGACGGTGCTTCGAAGATGGAGATCACAAGCACAAGATGATGATGGCCATATCATATCACTTATATTGATTGCATGTGATGTTTATCTTTTATGCATCTTATCTTGCTTTGATTGACGGTAGCATTTTAAGATGATCTCTCACTAATTATCAAGAAGTGTTCTCCCTGAGTATGCACCGTTGCCAAAGTTCGTCGTGCCCATACACCACGTGATGATCGGGTATGATAAGCTCTACATCCATCTACAACGGGTGCAAGCCAGTTTTGCACACGCAGAATACTCGGGTTAAACTTGACGAGCCTAGCATATGCAGATATGGCCTCGAAACACGGAGACTGAAAGGTCGAGCGTAAATCATATAGTAGATATGATCAACATAAGATGTTCGCCATTGAAAACTAATTCATTTCACGTGATGATCGATTATGATTTAGTTGAATTTGGATTACGTGATCACTTAGAGGATTAGAGGGATGTCTATCTAAGTGGGAGTTCTTAAGTAATATGATTAATTGAACTTAAATTTATCATGAACTTAGTACCTGATAGTATCTTGCTTGTCTATGTTGATTGTAGATAGATGGCCCGTGCTGTTGTTCCATTGAATTTTAATGCGTTCCTTGAGAAAGCAAAGTTGAAAGATGATGGTAGCAATTACACGGACTAGGTCCGTAACTTGAGGATTATCCTCATTGCTGCACAGAAAAGTTATGTCCTGGAAGCACCGCTGGGTGCCAGGCCTGCTGCTGATGCAACTCACGACGTTAAGAACGTCTGGCAGAGCAAAGCTGATGACTACTTGATAGTTCAATGTGCCATGCTTTACGGCTTAGAACCGGGACTTCAACGACGTTTTGAACGTCATGGAGCATATGAGATGTTCCAGGAGTTGAAGTTAATATTCCAGAAGAATACCCGGATTGAGAGATATGAAGTCTCCAATAAGTTCTATAGCTGCAAGATGGAGGAGAATAGTTCTGTCAGTGAGCATATACTCAAGATGTTTGGGTATTGTAATCACTTGATTCAACTGGGAGTTACTCTTCCGGATGATAGTGTCATTGACAGAATTCTCCAATCACTTCCACCAAGCTACAAGAGCTTCGTGATGAACTATAATATGCAAGGGATGGATAAGACAATTCTCGAGCTCTTCGCAATGCTAAAGGCTGTGAAGGTAGAAATCAAGAAGGAGCATCAAGTGTTGATGGTCAACAAGACCACTAGTTTCAAGAAAAAGGGCAAAGGGAAGAAGAAGGGGAACTTCAAGAAGAACAGCAAGCAAGTTGCTGCTCAAGAGAAGAAACCCAAGTATGGACCTAAGCCTGAAACTGAGTGCTTCTACTGCAAGCAGACTGGTCACTGGAAGCGGAACTGCCCCAAGTATTTGGCGGATAAGAAGGATGGCAAGGTGAACAAAGGTATATGTGATATACATGTGATTAATGTGTACCTTACTAGAGCTCGCAGTAGCACCTGGGTATTTGATACTGGTTCTGTTGCTAATATTTGCAACTCGAAACAGGGACTACGGATTAAGCGAACACTAGCAAAGGACGAGGTGACGATGCGCGTGGGAAATGGTTCCAAAGTCGATGTGATCGCGGTCGGCACACTACCTCTACATCTACCTTCGGGATTAGTATTAGACCTAAATAATTGTTATTTGGTGCCAGCGTTGAGCATGAACATTATATCTGGATCATGTTTGATGCGAGACGGTTATTCATTTAAATCAGAGAATAATGGTTGTTCTATTTATATGAGTAATATCTTTTATGGTCATGCACCCTTGAAGAGTGGTCTATTTTTGATGAATCTCGATAGTAGTGATACACATATTCATAATGTTGAAGCCAAAAGATGCAGAGTTGATAATGATAGTGCAACTTATTTGTGGCACTGCCGTTTAGGTCATATCGGTATAAAGCGCATGAAGAAACTCCATACTAATGGACTTTTGGAACTACTTGATTATGAATCACTTGGTACTTGCGAACCATGCCTCATGGGCAAGATGACTAAAACGCCGTTCTCCGGTACTATGGAGAGAGCAACAGATTTGTCTTGTAGATCAAATGGCCAACATGAACTTCAACGCGTTCCTAGAGAAAACCAAGCTGAAAGATGATGGTAGCAACTATACGGACTGGGTCCGGAACCTGAGGATCATCCTCATAGCTGCCAAGAAAGCATATGTCCTAGAAGGACCGCCAGGTGAAGCACCCATCCCAGAGAACCAAGACGTTATGAACGCTTGGAAGTCACGTGCTGATGATTACTCCCTCATTCGGTGCGGCATGCTTTACAGCTTAGAACCGAGGCTCCAAAAGCGTTTTGAGCAACACGGAGCATATGAGATGTTCGAGGAGCTGAAAATGGTTTTCCAAGCTCATGCACGGGTCGAGAGATATGAGGTCTCCGACAAGTTCTATAGTTGTAAGATGGAGGAAAACAGTTCTGTCAGTGAGCACATACTCAAAATGTCTGGGTTGCACAACCGCCTGTCCCAGCTAGACATTAACCTCCCCGACGAGGCGGTCATTGACAGAATCCTTCAGTCGCTCCCACCGAGCTACAAGAGCTTTGTGATGAACTACAATATGCAGGGGATGGTGAAAACTATTCCTGAAGTATTTTCAATGCTGAAGTCAGCAGATGTTGAAATCAAGAAAGAACATCAAGTGTTAATGGTCAATAAAACCACTAAGTTCAAGAAGGGCAAGGGTAAGAAGAACTTCAAGAAGGACGACAAAGATGTTGCCGCGCCCGGTAAGCCAGTTGCCGGGAAGAAGTCAAAGAATGGACCCAAGCCTGAGACTGAGTGCTTTTATTGCAAAGGGAAGGGTCACTGGAAGCGGAACTGCCCCAAATACTTAGCGGACAAGAAGGCCGGCAACACTAAAGGTATATTTGATATACATGTAATTAATGTGTACCTTACCAGTACTCGTAGTAACTCCTGGGTATTTGATACCAGTGCCGTTGCTCACATTTGTAACTCACAGCAGGAGCTGCGGAATAAGCGGAGACTGGCGAAGGACGAGGTGACGATGCGCGTCGGGAATGGTTCCAAGGTCGATGTGATCGTCGTCGGCATGCTACCTCTACATTTACCTACGGGATTAGTTTTAAACCTCAATAATTATTATTTAGTGCCAAGTTTGAGCATGAACATTATATCTGGATCTCGTTTAATGCGAGATGGCTACTCATTTAAATCCGAGAATAATGGTTGTTCTATTTATATGAGAGATATGTTTTATGGTCATGCCCCGATGGTCAATGGTTTATTCTTAATGAATCTCGAACGTAATGTTACACATATTCATAGTGTGAATACCAAAAGATGTAAAGTTGATAACGATAGTCCCACATACTTGTGGCACTGCCGCCTTGGTCACATTGGTGTCAAGCGCATGAAGAAGCTCCATGCTGATGGACTTTTAGAGTCTCTCGATTATGAATCATTTGACACATGCGAACCATGCCTCATGGGCAAAATGACCAAGACTCCGTTCTCCGGAACAATGGAGCGAGCAACCAACTTATTGGAAATCATACATACTGATGTGTGTGGTCCAATGAGTGTTGAGGCTCGCGGAGGATATCGTTATGTTCTCACTCTCACTGATGACTTAAGTAGATATGGGTATGTCTACTTGATGAAACACAAGTCTGAGACCTTTGAAAAGTTCAAGGAATTTCAGAATGAAGTAGAGAATCAACGTGATCGAAAAATAAAGTTCTTACGATCAGATCGTGGAGGAGAATATTTAAGTCACGAATTTGGTACGCACTTAAGAAAATGTGGAATCATTTCACAACTCACGCCGCCTGGAACACCTCAGCGTAACGGTGTGCCCGAACGTCGTAATCGCACTCTATTGGATATGGTGCGATCTATGATGTCTCTTACCGATTTACCGCTATCATTTTGGGGATACGCCCTAGAGACAGCTCCATTCACTTTAAATAGGGCTCCGTCTAAATCCGTTGAGATGACACCGTATGAATTATGGTTTGGAAAGAAACCTAAGCTGTCGTTTCTAAAAGTTTGGGGATGCGATGCTTATGTCAAGAAACTTCAACCTAAAAAGCTCGAACCCAAGTCGAAAAATGCATCTTCATAGGATACCCTAAGGAAACCATTGGGTATACCTTCTACCTTAGATCCGAAGGAAAGATCTTTGTTGCCAAGAACGGATCCTTTCTGGAAAAAGAGTTTCTCTCGAAAGGAGTAAGTGGGAGGAAAGTAGAACTCGATGAAGTACTACCTCTTGAACCAGAAAGTAGTGCAGCTCAGGAAATTGTTCCTGTGGTGCCTACACCGACTGGAGATGAAATTAATGATGATGATCAAGGTACTTTGGATCAAGTTGCTCCTGAGCTTCGTAGGTCCACAAGGACATGTTCCACACCAGAGTGGTATGGCAACCCTATCCTGGAAATCATGTTATTAGACAACGGTGAACCTTCGAACTATGAAGAAGCGATGGCGGGCCCAGATTCCAACAAATGGCTTGAAGCCATGCAATCCAAGATAGAATCCATGTATGAAAACAAAGTATGGACTTTGACAGACTTGCCCGATGATCGGCGAGCGATAGAAAACAAATGGATCTTTAAGAAGAAGACGGACGCAGATGGTAATGTTACCATCTATAAAGCTCGACTTGTCGCTAAGGGTTATCGGCAAGTTCAAGGGGTTGACTACGATGAGACTTTCTCTCCCGTAGCGAAGCTGAAGTCCGTCTGAATCATGTTAGCAATTGCCGCATACTATGATTATGAGATATGGCAGATGGACGTCAAAACGGCATTCCTTAATGGCTATCTTAAGGAAGAACTGTATATGATGCAGACGGAGGGTTTTGTCGATCCTAAGAATGCTAACAAGGTATGCAAGCTCCAGCGATCCATTTATGGGCTGGTGCAAGCATCTCGGAGTTGGAACATTCGCTTTGATGAGATGATCAAAGCGTTTGGGTTTATGCAGACTTATGGAGAAGCCTACGTTTACAAGAAAGTGAGTGGGAGCTCTGTAGCATTTCTCATATTATATGTAGATGACATACTTTTGATGGGAAATGATAGAACTATTGGACATCATTAAGGCCTACTTGAATAAGCGTTTTTCAATGATGGACCTTGGAGAAGCTGCTTACATATTAGGCATCAAGATCTATAGGGATAGATCGAGACGCCTCATAGGTCTTTAACAAAGCACATACCTTGATAAGATTTTGAAGAAGTTCAAAATGGATCAGTCCAAGAAAGGGTTCTTGCCTGTATTGCAAGGTGTGAGATTGAGCTCGGCTCAATGCCCGACCACGGCAAAAGATAAAGAAGAGATGAGTGTCATCCCCTATGCCTCGGCCATAGGATCTATTATGTATGCCATGCTGTGTACCAGACCTGATGTAAACCTTGCCGTAAGTTTGGTAGGAAGGTACCAAAGTAATCGCAGCAAGGAACACTAGACAGCGGTCAAGAATATCCTGAAGTACCTGAAAAGGACAAAGGACATGTTTCTCGTTTATGGAGGTGACGAAGAGCTCGTGGTAAAGGGTTACGTCGACGCTAGCTTCGACACAGATCTGGATGACTCTAAGTCACAAACCGGATACGTGTATATGTTGAATCGTGGAGCAGTAAGCTGGTGCAGTTGCAAGCAGAGCGTCGTGGCGGGATCTACATGTGAAGCGGAGTACATGGCAGCCTCGGAGGCAGCACATGAAGCAATATGGATGAAGGAGTTCATCACCGACCTAGGAGTTATACCCAATGCGTCGGGGCTAATCACTCTCTTCTGTGACAACACTGGAGCTATTGCCCTTGCCAAGGAGCCCAGGTTTCACAAGAAGACCAGGCACATCAAGCGTCGTTTCAACTCCATCCGTGAAAATGTTCAAGATGGAGACATAGATATTTGCAAAGTACATACAGATTTGAATGTCGCAGATCCGTTGACTAAACCTCTTCCGCGAGCAAAACATGATCAACACCAGAACTCTATGGGTGTTCGATTCATCACAATGTAACTAGATTATTGACTCTAGTGCAAGTGGGAGACTGTTGGAAATATGCCCTAGAGGCAATAATAAAAGGATTATTATTATATTTCCTTGTTCATGATAATTGTCTTTTATTCATGCTATAATTGTATTATCCGGAAATCGTAATACACGTGTGAATTCTTTGACCACAACATGCCCCTAGTGAGCCTCTAGTTGACTAGCTCGTTGATCAACAGATAGTCATGGTTTCCTGACTATGGACATTGGATGTCATTGATAACGGGATCACATCATTAGGAGAATGATGTGATGGACAAGACCCAACCCTAAGCATAGAACAAAGATCGTGTAGTTCGTTTGCTAAAGCTTTTCCAATGTCAAGTATCTTTTCCTTAGACCATGAGATCATGTAACTCCTAGATACCATAGGCGTGCTTTGGGTGTACCAAACGTCACAACGTAACTGGGTGACTATAAAGGTGCACTACAGGTATCTCCGAAAGTGTCTGTTGGGTTGACACGGATCGAGACTGGGATTTGTCACTCTGTATGACGGAGAGGTATCTCTGGGCCCACTCGGTAATGCATCATCATAATGAGCTCAAAGTGACCAAGTGTCTGGTCACGAGATCATGCATTACGGTACGAGTAAAGTGACTTGCCAGTAACGAGATTGAACGAGGTATTGGGATACCGACAATCGAATCTCGGGCAAGTAACGTACCGATTGACAAAGGGAATTGTATACGGGGTTGCTTAAATCCTCGACATCGTGGTTCATCCGATGAGATCATCGAGGAGCATGTGGGAGCCAACATGGGTATCCAGATCCCGCTGTTGGTTATTGACCGGAGAGCCGTCTCGGTCATGTCTCCATGTCTCCCGAACCCGTAGGGTCTACACACTTAAGGTTAGGTGACGCTAGGGTTGTATGAATATGAGTATGCAGCAAACCGAAAGTTGTTCGGAGTCCCGGATGAGATCCCGGACGTCACGAGGAGTTCCGGAATGGTCCGGAGGTAAAGAATTATATATGGGAAGTTGAGTTTCGGCCATCGGGAAAGTTTCGGGGTCCACCGGTATTGTACCGGGACCACCGGAAGGGTCCCAGGGGTCCACCGGGTGGGGCCACCTATCCCGGAGGGCCCCATGGGCTGAAGTAGGAGGGGAACCAGTCCCTAGTGGGCTGGTGCACCCCCCCTGGGACCCCCTCTGCGCCTAGGGTTGGGAACCCTAGGGGAGGGGGCGCCTCCACTTGCCTTGGGGGGCACTCCACCCCCCTTGGCCGCCCCCCCCTAGAGATCCCATCTCTAGGGCCGGCGCCCCCCTGAGGTCCCTATATAAAGAGGGGGGAGGGTGGGAGGGCAGCCGCACCCAACACCCTGGCGCCTCCCTCCCCTCCCTGCTACACCTCCTCCTCTCGCAGAAGCTCGGCGAAGCTTTGCCGGAACCCTGCTGCATCCACCACCACGCCGTCGTGCTGCTGGATCTTAATCAACCTCTCCTTCCCCCCTTGCTGGATCAAGAAGGAGGAGACGTCACGCTGACCGTACGTGTGTTGAATGCGGAGGTGCCGTCCGTTCGGCGCTAGGATCTCCGGTGATTTGGATCACGATGAGAACGACTCCCTCAACCTCGTTCTCTTGAACACTTCCGCACGCGATCTACAAGGGTATGTAGATGCATCTCTCTCTCTTGTTGCTAGATAAACTCATAGATTGATCTTGGTGAACGTAGGAAAAAATTTATTTTATGCAACGTTCCCCAACAGGTACATAGACAACACCATGTCCCTAGTAAGCCTCTAGTTGACTAGCTCGTTGATCAATAGATGGTCATGGTTTCCTGACCATGGACATTGGATGTCATTGATAACGGGATCACATCATTAGGAGAATGATGTGGTGGACAAGACCCAATCCTAAGCCTAGCACAAAGATCGTGTAGTTCGTATGCTAAAGCTTTTCTAGTGTCAAGTATCATTTCCTTAGACCATGAGATTGTGCAACTCCCGGATACCGTAGGAATGCTTTGGGTGTACCAAACATCACAACGTAACTGGGTGGCTATAAAGGTGCACTACAGGTATCTCCGAAAGTGTCTGTTGGGTTGGCACGAATCGAGACTGGGATTTGTCACTCCGGTTGACGGAGAGGTATCTCTGGGCCCACTCGGTAGGACATCATCATAATGTGCACAATGTGACCAAGGGATTGATTATGGGATGATGTGTTACGGAACGAGTAAAAGAGACTTGCCGGTAACGAGATTGAACAAGGTATCGGCATACCGACGATCGAATCTTAGGCAAGTACAATACCGCTAGACAAAGGGAATTGTATACGGGATTGATTGAGTCCTTGACATCGTGGTTCATCCGATGAGATCATCGTGGAACATGTGGGAGCCAACATGGGTATCTAGATCCCGCTGTTGGTTATTGACCGGAGAACGTCTTGGTCATGTCTGCATGGTTCCCGAACCCGAAGGGTCTACACATTTAAGGTTCGATGACGCTAGGGTTATAAAAGGAAGTATGTATGTGGTTAACGAATGTTGTTCGGAGTCCCGGATGAGATCCCGGACGTCACGAGGAGTTCCAGAATGGTCCGGAGGTAAAGATTTATATATGGGAAGTCCTGTGTTGGTCACCGGAAAAGTTTCGGGTTTGTCGGTAACGTACCGGGACCACCGGGAGGGTCCCGGGGGTCCACCAAGTGGGGCCACCAGCCCCGGAGGGCTGCATGGGCCAAGTGTGGGAGAGGACCAGCCCCAGGTGGGCTGATGCGCCCCCCCACAAGGGCCCAAGGCGCCTAGGGTTGGGGGAGGGGGCGCACCCACCTAACTTGGGGGGCAAGTTTCCCCTCTCCCCCCCTTGGCCGCCACCCTAGATGGGATTGGGGCTGCCGCACCCCTTGGGGTGGAAACCCTAGAGGGGGCGCACCCCTCCCTCTCCCCTATATATAGTTGAGGTCTTGAGGGCTGCCAACAGATGAGTTTGACCTCTCCTTGGCGCAGCCCTACCTCTCTCCCTTCTCCTCTCCCGCGGTGCTTGGCGAAGCCCTGCAGGATTGCCACGCTCCTCCACCACCACCACGTTGTTGTGCTGCTGCTGGACGGAGTCTTCTTCAACCTCTCCCTCTCTCCTTGCTGGATCAAGGCGTGGGAGACGTCACCGGGTTGTACGTGTGTTGAACGCGGAGGTGCCGTCCGTTCGGCACTAGGATCTCCGGTGATTTGGATCACGATGAGTACGACTCCTTCAACCCTGTTCTCTTGAACGCTTCCGCTTAGCAATCTACAAGGGTATGTAGATGCACTCTCCTTCCCCTCATTGCTGGTTTCTCCATAGATAGATCTTGGTGACACGTAGGAATTTTTTTGAATTTCTGCTACGTTCCCCAACAATGGCATCATGAGCTAGGTCTATTGCATAGATTCTTTGCACGAGTAGAACACAAAGTAGTTGTGGGCGTTGATTTTGTTCAATATGCTTACCGTTACTAGTCCAATCTTGTTTCGACGGTATTGTGGGATGAAGTGGCCCGGACCGACCTTACACGTACACTTACGTGAGACAGGTTCCACCGACTGACATGCACTTGGTGCATAAGGTGGCTAGCCGGTGCCAGTCTCTCCCACTTTAGTCGGAACGGATTCGATGAAAAGGGTCCTTGTGAAGGGTAAATATCAATTGGCATATCACATTGTGGTTTTGCGTAGGTAAGAAACGTTCTTGCTAGAAACCCATAGCAGCCACGTAAAACATGCAAACAACAATTAGAGGACATCTAACTTGTTTTTGCATGGTATGCTATGTGATGTGATATGGCCAAGAAGAATGTGATGAATGATATGTGATGTATGAGATTGATCATGTTCTTGTAATAGGAATCACGACTTGCATGTCGATGAGTATGACAACCGGCAGGAGCCATAGGAGTTGTCTTAATTTATTGTATGACCTGCGTGTCATTGAACAAACGCCATGTAATTACTTTACTTTATTGCTAACCGGTAGCCATAGTAGTAGAAGTAATAGTTGGCGCGACAACTTCATGAAGACACGATGATGGAGATCATGATGATGGAGATCATGGTGTCATGCCGGTGACGATGATGATCATGGAGCCCCGAAGATGGAGATCAAAAGGAGCAAAATGATATTGGCCATATCATGTCACTATTTGATTGCATGTGATGTTTATCATGTTTATGCATCTTATTTGCTTAGAACGACGGTAGTAAATAAGATGATCCCTCATTAAAATTTCAAGAAAGTGTTCCCCCTAACTGTGCACCGTTGCGAAAGTTCGTCGTTTCGAAGCACCACGTGATGATAGGGTGTGATAGATTCTTACGTTCACATACAATGGGTGTAAGCCAGATTTACACACGCGAAACACTTAGGTTAACTTGACGAGCCTAGCATGTACAGACATGGCCTCGGAACACAAGAGACCGAAAGGTCGAGCACGAGTCGTATAGTAGATACGATCAACATGAAGATGTTCACCGATGATGACTAGTCTGTCTCACGTGATGATCGGACACGGCCTAGTTGACTCGGATCATGTAATCACTTGGATGACTAGAGGGATGTCTATCGGAGTGGGAGTTCATTAGTTGAACTTAATTATCCTGAACATAGTCAAAAGCCCTTTGCAAATTATGTCATAGCTCGCGCGTTAGTTCTACTGTTTTAGATATGTTCCTAGAGAAAATATAGTTGAAAGTTGACAGTAGCGATTATGCGATCAGTAGAAAGCTTATATCCTTAATGCACCGCTCAGTGTGCAGAACCCCAAAACGTCGTCTGTGGATGTTGCAAACATCGGACATACACGTTCTGATAACTACGTGATAGTTCAGTTAAAAGGTTTAGAGGCACCAAAGACGTTTTTGAAACGTCGCGGAACATATGAGATGTTTCGAGGGCTGAAATTGGGATTTCAGGCTCGTGCCCATGTCAAGAGGTATAAGACCTCCGACGATTTTTCTTAGCCTGCAAACTAAGGGAGAAAAGCTCAATCGTTGAGCTTGTGCTCAGGTTGTCTGAGTGCAACAATCACTTGAATCGAGTGGGAGTTGATCTTCCAGATGAGATAGTGATGTTTATCCAAAGTCATTGCCACCAAGCTGCCAGAGCTTCGTGATGAACTATAACAAATCAGGGATAGATATGATGATCCTTGAGATATTCACGATGTTTGACACCGCGAAAGTAGAAATCAAGAAGGAGCATCAATTGTTGATGGTTAGTGAAACCACTAGTTTCAAGAAGGGCAAGGGCAAGAAGGGGCACTTCATGAAACGACAAATCGGTTGCCGCTCCAGTGAAGAAACCCAAGGTTGAACCCAAACCCGAGACTAAGTGCTTCTGTAATAAGGGGAACAGCCACTGGAGCAGAATTACCATAGATACTTGGTAGATAAGAAGGCTGGCAAGGTCGATAGAAGTATATTGGATATACATTATGTTAATGTGTACTTTACTAGTACTCCTAGTAGCACCAGGGTATTAGATACCGGTTCAGTTGCTAAGTGTTAGTAACTCGAAATAAAAGCTACGGAATAAACGGAGACTAGCTAAAGGTGAGCTGACGATATGTGTTGGAAGTGTTTCCAAGGTTGATGTGATTAAGCATCGCACGCTCCCTCTACCATCGAGATTGGTGTTAAACCTAAATAATTATTATTTGGTGTTTGCGTTGAGCATAGACATGATTGGATTATGTCTGTCGCAATACGGTTATTCATTTAAGGAGAATAATGGTTACTCTGTTTATTTGAATAATACCTTCAATGGCCTTGCACCTAAAAGGAATGGTTTATTGAATCTCGATCGTAGTGATACATATTTTCATGCCAAAAGATATAAGATAGTAATGATAGTACCACTTACTTGTGGCACTGCCATGTAAGTCATATTGGTGTAAAACGCATGAAGAAGCTCCATGTTGATGGATCTTTGGACTCACTCGTTTTTGAAAAGTTTGAGACATGCGAACCATGTCTATTGGTGTATATGCATGAAGAAACTCCATGCAAATGGACCGTTTGGACTCACTTGATTTTGAATCACTTGAGAGATGCAAATCATACCACATGGGCAAGATGACCGAAAGCCTCGTTTTCAGTAAAATGGAACAAGAAAGCAACTTGTTGGAAGTAATACATTTTGATGTGTGTAGTCCAATGAGTGCTGAGGCATGCAGTGAATATCGTTATGTTCTTACTTCACGGATGATTTGAGTAGATGTTGAGTATATTTACTTGATGAAACACAAGTCTGAATTATTGACTTGTTCAAGTAATTTCAGAGTGAAGTTGAAGATCATCGTGACATGAGGATAAAATGTCTACGATATGATCATAGAGATGAGTATCTGAGTTACGAGCTTTGGCACGTAATTAAGACATTGTGGAAATTGTTTCACAATTAATACCGCCTGGAACACCATAGTGTGATGGTGTGTCCGAACATCATAGTTGCACCCTATTGGATATGGTGCGTATAATGATGTCTCTTATCAAATTACCACTATCGTTCATGGGTTAGGCATTAGAGACAACCGCACTCACTTTAATAGGGCACCACATAATTCCGTTGAGACGACACCGTTTGAACTATGGTTTGGAGAAACCTAAGTTGTCGTTTCTTAAAAGTTTGGGGCTGTGACGCTTATGTGAAAAGTTTTAGGTTGATAAGCTCGAACCCAAAGCGGATAAAATGCATCTTCATAGGACACCCAAAACAGTTGGGTATTCCTCCTAATTCAGATCCGAAAGCAATAGGGATTGTTTTTTGAATCGGGTCCTTTCTCAAGGAAAAGTTTCTCTCGAAAGAATTGAGTGGGAGGATGGTGGAGACTTGATGAGGTTGGTGAACCATCACTTCAACTAGTGTGTAGCAGGGCACAGGAAGTTGTTCCTGTGGCACCTACACCAATTGAAGTAGAAGCTTATGATAGTGATCATGAAACTTCGGATCAAGTCACTACCAAACCTCGTAGGTCGATGAGGATGCGTACTGCTTCAGAGTAGTACGTAATCCTGCCTTGGATGTCATGTTGCTAGACAACAATGAACCTACCAACTATAGAGAAGCGATGGTGGGCCCGAATTTCGACGAGTGGCTCGAGGCCATAAAATCCGAGAAAGGATCCGTGACTTTGGAAGAAATACTTGATGGTCGTAAGGCCGTTGGGTACAGATGGATTTTAAAAGGAAGACAAACAATGATGGTAAGAATCACCATTAAGAAAGCTCGACTTGTCGTTAAGATGTTTTCTGACAAGTTCAAGGAGTTGACTACGGTGAGGCTTTCTCACTCGTAGCGATGCTAAGAGTCTGTTGGAATTGGATTAGCAGTTACTGCATTATTTATGAAATCTTGCAGATAGAATGTCAAAACATTGTTTCCTCGACAGTTTACTTGAGGAAAGGTTGTATGTGATACAACCAGAAGGTTTTTGACAATCCTGAAAGACGCTAACAAGTATGCAAAGCTCTAGCAATCCTTCTAAGGACTGGAGTAAGCATCTCGGAGTTGGAATATACACTTTGATGAGATGATCAAAGATTTTGGGTCTATACAAAGTTTATGAGAAACTTGTATTTCCAAAGAAGTGAGTGGGAGCACTATAGAATTTCTGATGAGTATATGTTGTTGACATATTGTTGATCAGAAATGATGTAGAATTTCTAGAAAGCATGTAGGGTTGTTTGAAAAGTGTTTTTCAATGGAAAACTTGGATTAGGCTACTTGAACAATAAGCATCAAGATCTATAAGATAGATCAAAATGTTTAATAATACTTTCAAATGAGCACATACCTTGACATGATCTTGAAGGTGTTCAAGATGGATCAGTCAAAGGAGTTCTTGCCTGAGTTGTAAGGTATGAAGTTAAGAGTTAAAGCTCGACCACGGCAGAAGAGAGAGAAAGGACGAAAGGTCGTCCCCTATGCTTCATACGTAGGCTCTATAGTATGCTATGTTGTGTACCGCATCGGAAGTGTGCCTTGCCATGAGTCAGTCAAGGGGTATAAGAATGATCCAGGAGTGGATCATTGGACAACAGTCAAAATTGTCCTGGGAGTAAATAAAGGACATGTTTTCTCGATTATGGAGGTGATAAAGAGTCGGTGTAAAGGGTTACGTTGATGCAAGCTTTAACACCTGTCCGAATGACTCTGGGTAGCAAACTGGATACGTATAGTGGAGCAACCATTTGGAATAGCTCCAAGTGGAGCGTGGAAGCAGCATTTACAATATGACATAGAGAATTGCAAAGTACATACAGATCTGAATGTTGCAGACCCGTCGACTAAAACCTCTCTCACAAGCAAAACATGATCAAACCCCAGAACTCATTGAGTCTTAATCACATGGTGATGTGAACTAGTTTAGTGACACTAGTAAACTCTTTGGATGTTGGTCACATGGCGATGTGACCTATCAGTGTTAATCACATGGCAATGTGAACTAGATTATTGACTCTAGTGCAAGTGGGAGACTGTTGGAAATATGCCCTAGAGGCAATAATAAATAAGTTATTATTATATTTCCTTGTTCATGATAATCGTTTATTATCCATGCTATAATTGTATTGATAGGAAACTCGGATACGTGTGTGGGTACATAGACAACACCATGTCCCTAGTAAGCCTCTAGTTGACTAGCTCGTTGATCAATAGATGGTCACGGTTTCCTGACCATGGACATTGGATGTCATTGATAACGGGATCACATCATTAGGAGAATGATGTGATGGACAAGACCCAATCCTAAGCCTAGCACAAAGATCGTGTAGTTCGTATGCTAAAGCTTTTCTAATGTCAAGTATCATTTCCTTAGACCATGAGATTGTGCAACTCCCGGATACCGTAGGAATGCTTTGGGTGTACCAAATGTCACAACGTAACTGGGTGGCTATAAAGGTGCACTACAGGTATCTCCGAAAGTGTTTGTTGGGTTGGCACGAATCGAGACTGGGATTTGTCACCCGATTGACAAAGAGGTATCTCTGGGCCCACTCGGTAGGACATCATCATAATGTGCACAATGTGACCAAGGGGTTGATCACGAGATGATGTGTTACGGAACGAGTAAAAGAGACTTGCCGGTAACGAGATTGAACAAGGTATCGGCATACCGACGATCGAATCTCGGGCAAGTACAATACCGCTAGACAAAGGGAATTGTATACGGGATTGATTGAGTCCTTGACATCGTGGTTCATCCGATGAGATCATCGTGGAACATGTGGGAGCCAACATGGGTATCCAGATCCCGCTGTTGGTTATTGACCGGAGAACGTCTTGGTCATGTCTGCATGGTTCCCGAACCCGTAGGGTCTACACACTTAAGGTTCGATGACGCTAGGGTTATAAAGGAAGTTTGTATGTGATTATCGAATGTTGTTCAGAGTCCCGAATGAGATCCCAGACGTCACGAGGAGTTACGGAATGGTCCGGAGGTAAAGATTTATATATGGGAAGTCCTGTTTTGGTCACCGGAAAAGTATCGGGTTTTATCGGTAACGTACCGGGACCACCAAGTGCGGCCACCGGCCCCGGAGGGTTGCATGGGCCAAGTGTGGGA
>NC_041385.1:850206577-850234417 GCF_002162155.2 Triticum dicoccoides | reverse complement strand
TAGGGTTGGGGGAGGGGGCGCACCCACCTAACTTGGGGGCAAGTTTCCCCTCTCCCCCCCCTTGGCCGCCACCCTAGATGGGATTGGGGCTGCCGCACCCCTTGGGGTGGAAACCCTAGAGGGGGCGCACCCCCTCCCTCTCCCCTATATATAGTTGAGGTCTTGAGGGCTGCCAACAGATGGGTTTGACCTCTCCTTGGCGCAGCCCTACCTCTCTCCCTTCTCCTCTCCCGCGGTTCTTGGCGAAGCCCTGCAGGATTGCCACACTCCTCCACCACCACCACGCCGTTGTGCTGCTGCTGGACGGAGTCTTCTTCAACCTCTCCCTCACTCCTTGCTGGATCAAGGCGTGGGAGACGTCACCGGGCTGTACGTGTGTTGAACACGGAGGTGCCGTCCGTTCGGCACTAGGATCTCCGGTGATTTGGATCACGACGAGTACGACTCCTTCAACCCCGTTCTCTTGAACGCTTCCGCTTAGCGATCTACAAAGGTATGTAGATGCACTCTCCTTCCCCTCGTTGCTGGTTTCTCCATAGATAGATCTTGGTGACACGTAGGAACTTTTTTGAATTTCTGCTACGTTCCCCAACAGAAACCTCATTGGACTATCAACTGTTGTGGAAATCCTTGTGGAAGTTGAATGTTATCCCGAAAGTGCGAGTCTTCTGGTGGAGAGTGTTACGTGGCATTCTTCGAGATGAGGCTACCCTCAACTATCGACACATTGCAGATATTCGTCAATGCAAGGTCTGCCGTTCTACAGAGGAGGATCTGAAGCATGCGCTGGTCCACTGTCCACATGCTCAGAGCTTCTGGGAAGAGGCGCGGACTTGGCTAGGTCTTCGTCTTCCCCCTCTTCATCCGGACACGTGGACGCGAGACATCACATGTGATCCTCAGTTTACATTCGATGATCGTGCTAAGACTGCTACCACTATGTGGTCCATCTGGCACTCCAGGGACCGCATCAAACATGGCTACGAGGGGAGAGATCCCAAAGAAACTATCAGAACAATCAAGGAGTCTATCTCCCTCCTACAGCTACCTCACAAGGAAACCTTGGTCCTACTGGGTTACGGTTGGCGCCCCTTGAAGTGGGTTCGGTCAAGATCACAACTGACGGCGCTCTAAATTTTGATGAAGGCCGGGGCGGTGTAGGAGGAGTGGCTCACTCCTCCACGACACTCCTGGGTTCATGGTGCAAACCATATTTGGGTGTTTCAGATCCCTTGATGATGGAGTGCTTGTCGCTGCGACATGGAGTTCGTTTTGCTTATCTTCGAGGATTTCCGCATGTGATAATGGAAGTTGACTGCTTGGAGCTGGTGAAGTTCTGGTAAACTATCCACAATTCCTGATCAATTATGGCTCCTTTACTTTTAGAAATAGGAGAGCTCTGTACTATTTTTCTTTTTTTAATATTCAACATGTAAATCGGCCGGCGAACCTTCTGGCATATCTGTGTGCGAAGCGTGCTTGCACATTGAATGTGACGAAAAGCTGGCTTGATGAAACTCCTAGCTTCTTGGTGACCAGCCTTTTGGTTGACTGTCCCAATAATGCGTTTAATGAATAAAGCTCTCTGATTTTCCAAAAAAAAAGCAGGTTGCATGCATGCGACCGAACTCATAGACTGGACCATGCATGCACTCGGCTCGTTAAGCTCGTGCTCATTACCGCCCGATTCATTAATCTCGTTAAGCTTAACAAGCCAAAAACTTTGATCGTCTCTGTTCATTAAAAAAAGTCCAAAATAAACCTTGAACTCGTAGGCGAAAGCTAAATCGAATTCTGAACTTTCAATCTCTGAAATCAGCACACCAAACTCTTCGATCTCGGTTTATTTTGAACCTTGAGAGCGTTCCCAAACAGGAATTGTCGACGTGGTGGGTTGAATCCCGGGATTGTTGACTGTGCACGCGACTAGGCTGCCCAATAGGCGTGAAGCGAGATTTTTTTCTTTCTTGTTCAGTCTACTTTTATTTCTTTCTTGTAATACGTGACATGTAATAAAAATATTGAAAAAAATAGTCAACTGTTGATTGCACAGGGGAGGCCCACCACGTGTTAAGCGAGTTTTAGTTTTCCTTTATACGTATCTTTATCTTTACCTAGTAGTAATAAAGTATGGATTGTTTCTGCCCGCTCATCGTCATTAAGTTAACCCTAAAAGTTGCAAACAATTACCCATCATGTCATCCATAAGTTGTACCGGTTTGTCTCTTTCTTTTCTCTGCCCCGAACAAAAGAAAAACACTTCAAACAAAAAAAAACTACCGGTGTAGGCTTGGAGCCACCGTCTCGCCGGCCTGCCCGCCGCGAGGCTCCGGCGCTCCGGCCGCCCTATTCCTCCTCCCTATTTCCTCCCACTCCTTGCCGCCGGTGCTCTGGACACCCTCTTCTCCCCCCCTCTCCTGTCTCCAAGGTCCCCAAGTCTGCCCGCTGCAATATGTCCCCGAGCTCGCCCACCTTGTTCCAACGACCACTGGTGCGTGGCCGCGAGAGGACAGTGCCCGCCTTCGCGCCGTATCTCCAATCAATTTTTTTCTAAAAGAAAATTTATGCCACCCGTTTTCAATGGCCTCTGCCACAGAGATGTTATGATCAAAACTAACATTATATAATATGGGGTAAGCCTCCTTTAAAGGTTTGGATCCTACCCACCAATCCTCCCAGAACCTAGTATTTCTTTCATCACCCAGCTTTTTCTTAACATGTTGATAATAAAGGTTTTTAACTTTCAAGAGACTGGCCCAGAATTAAGAGTCTCCAACTTTTTTGCTGATGCCAGAAATGCATTTGCCTTTAACATATTTATTCAGTAATGTCAGTCATAATTCCTTCCTCAGTTTCAAGTTTCCAAATGCCCATGGCTTGACATTTGGCGTACGTGCTATGGGGTAAAGAAAGAGCCAGCACAAGTCGAAGTCAATATCTATATCTTACAAACAGCCAGCTGTTGGAGGCTACCTATCTATATCTGGGAACAACCCCAACAACAACAAATTAACTCAAACTCAACAGATAAAGGGTTCATCTACCTGACAAACTAGTTGAGGGAGTCCTGGACTAGGGGGTGTCCGGATAGCCGAACTATCATCATCAGCCGGACTCCAAGACTATGAAGATACAAGATTGAAGACTTCATCCCGTGTCCAGATGGGACTTTCCTTGGCGTGGAAGGCAAGCTTGGCTATACAGATATGTAGATCTCCTACCATTGTAACCGACTCTGTGTAACCCTAGCCCTCTCCGGTGTCTATATAAACCGGATGGCTTTAGTCCGTAGGACGAACAACAATCATACCATAGGCTAGCTTCTAGGGTTTAGCCTCCTTGATCTCGTGGTAGATCTACTCTTGTAATACCCACATCATCAATATCAATCAAGCAGGACGTAGGGTTTTACCTCCATCAAGAGGGCCCGAACCTGGGTAAAACATCGTGTCCCTTGTCTCCTGTTACCATCCGCCTAGACGCACAGTTCGGGACCCCCTACCCGAGATCCGCCGGTTTTGACACCGACATTGGTGCTTTCATTGAGAGCTCCTCTGTGCCGTCGCAATCAGGAGGGATGCCTTTTCCCGTCTTTAAAGACGGCGCCGTCGTCAAGGGAGCTTTGGCCACCGGCCAAACTATCCGGCTAGGCGGTTTTCTTATGACCGCCTGTTCGGCCGCCGCTCCGACAATGACCTCTCAGGTCATCAAAAGCGATCTTCACGTCAACTCGGAATTCGCCGAGCAGCTAGATCCGATGGAGCTCTCCTCCGTAAATGAGCTCTTGGATCGCATCGCCGGCCTGGGAGTCGCTACAGACTATGATCAGATTGGGCTTAAAACCGATCTAAGAGAAATTAACTATCCCCAGGCTACCCACCATGTTGTTGTAGTAGAGGAACAACGCGGCGACTCTTCTTCTATGTTAAAGACCAGTTATGTCCGGATTCCCGATCCCTCCATGCCGGATTCCCGCGGAGGGACGGACGTCAATCAAGTACTGAACCTAAAGTCAGGCATCGGACCAGATTTGTTGGATAACATCCAGCAATCCAAGCTTCCAAATCCGGAAACTTCTCGGCCTTTGAGCCTCAGATTAGGCGGGGTTCCGAATTTAATTCCGCCCGCCCACCCAAACATAAGCGATCTATCTCAAATACGGCAAGAGCCCGATGAAACAGTACATCATTACTGGGCCAGATTCCTCCTGGTTATGGACAGGATAAAGGACTGCCGTGATGAAAGCGCAATCTCAATTTTTTGCAACAATTGCATGGACAAGGGAATCATGAACGCCATAAGTCGTCGCGAAGTTACACGCTTCGCCGACCTGGATAGGCAAAACAGTGGTGGCATACGTAGGCGATGTGGTCGTTAAGACCAAACACGTCGAAACTCTAGTAGACGATTTGAGGCTTACATTCGACAACCTCCGAGCATACAACATTAAGCTCAACCCGGAAAAATGTGTTTTTGGCGTACCAGCCGGAAAGCTCTTGGGCTTCATTGTATCCGGTAGAGGAATTGAAGCAAACCCAGCCAAGATCCAAGCTCTGTCACAATTGGATATCCCAAAAGACCTCAAACAAATACAAAAACTAACTGGATGTGTGGCGGCTCTAAGCCGCTTCATCTCCCGTTTGGGAGAAAAGGCACTGCCCCTCTATCGCCTCCTCCGGCGCACCGAACACTTTGAATGGACGGATGCTGCCACGGCCAGACTCGAAGAAATTAATGCCATATTGGCAACAAATCCGGTCCTGGCCGCGCCCAACCTGGGCGAACCGATGTTATTATATATCGCGGCAACACATCAAGTTGTCAGCGCGGTACTCGTTGTCGAACGAGAAACAGAAGGGCACAAATTCCCTCTTCAAAAACCAGTGTACTACGTATCCACTGTCTTAACTCCATGCAAGTCCCGGTACCCACATTATCAAAAGATAGCGTACGCGGTGTTCATGGCATCCCGGAAGCTGCGACACTACTTTCAAGAGTGTTCCATAACGGTGGCCTCCGAAGTACCCCTCAACGATATTATAAACAATCGCGACGCGACGGGTAGGATTGCAAAATGGGCCATTGAGCTCTTACCATTTGACATAACCTACAAACCACGGCGAGCTATAAAGTCGCAAGTTTTGGCTGACTTCATCGCCGAATGGACCGAAGCCGAACGCCCTAAAGAGTACGGCGCATACTCCAATTGGATCATGCATTTCGACGGCTCCAAAATGTTGGCTGGCTTGGAGGCTGGCGTCGTCTTGACGTCCCCAACCGGAGACACAGTCCAATACGTACTTCAAATAATGTACACGGACTCCAACAACGCAGCCGAATACGAGGCCCTTCTACATGGTCTCCGGATGGCAATCTCCATGGGTATTCAACGCCTAGAGGTGCGCGGGGATTCAAACCTCGCAATATCCCAAGTAAATGGAGACTTTGACGCCAAGGATCCGAAAATGGCAGCCTACCGTAACGCCGTCCTAAAAATGTCAGCTCGGTTCGAAGGACTCGAGTTCCACCATGTAGCCCGGGATAATAACCAGGCAACAGATGTGTTGCACGCATCGGCGCAAAACGCGACGCCGTCCCTCCAAACATCTTCCTAGAGCGGCTCTTTAAGCCATCCGTATTATGGGAAGAGGAGTCCGGAAATAACAATCCGGAACCAACTGCACCACTCAACACGGAACATTCTGACACAATCGGTGGCTCAGCCAATGAAATAACACCTTCAGCCCATGAAATAATGGCAGTAATTGCCCCGTGGACGGAACCATTCCTAGCCTACTTAATTAGGCAGGAACTTCCCGAAGACCAAAATGAGGCCCGCTGCATAGTTCGGCGACCTAAAGCCTACAAGGTCCATGAGGGAGAACTTTATAAGAAAAGCACAACCGGAGTCCTTCAAATGTGTATCTCCGAAGAGGAAGGGCGAAATCTCCTGGCTGAAATTCACGCCGGACTCGGCGGGCACCACGCCACAGCCCGGGCCCTTGTAAGCAAGGCCTTCCGTACAGGATTTTATTGGCCGACAGCCCGGGCAGATGCTCAGGACTTAGTCCAACGATGCGTCGGTTGCCAGCTCTTTGCTAATCAAAGCCACATGCCACCCACCGCCCTAAAAACTATACCCATCACTTGGTCGTTCGTGGTCTGGGGGCTTGACATGGTTGGACCCCTTAAAGAGGGAACCCACAAGCAGAAGTACTTATTGGTCATGGTGGACAAATTCACCAAATGGATAGAGGCCAAGCCGGTTAAAACGGCAAAAACCGGACCTGTGATAGACTTCATATCCGGGGTAGTACACCGTTTTGGCGTCCCCCACAACATCATCACTGATAACGACACGAATTTCACGGCCGACGAGGTTAAACTCTGGTGCAAAAACATGGGCATCAAGCTCGACTACGCTTCAGTCTATCACCCTCAAACTAACGGTCAAGTCGAACGAGCAAATGGTCTAATCATGAGCAGCATTAAACCCAGATTAGTGCGGTCCCTCACGGAATCTAACACGCACTGGGTAGAGGAGCTCGACTCCGTACTCTGGGGGCTGCGGACCACGCCAAACCGCACTACCGGATTCACACCATTTTTTATGGTATACGGCGCAGAGGCAGTTTTGCCCTGCGATATAATTCATGACTCACCTCGCGTGTGCATGTACGAAGAAAGAGAAGCCGAGTTGGATCGGCAGGACAGTTTGGACGCCTTAGAGGAGGAGCGCGACGTGGCAAAATCCCGTTCCGCATTCTATCAGCAGCAGGCTTGAAGATATCAAAGCAGAGAAGTACGGGCCAAAACTTACAATGTTGGCGAGCTAGTTCTACGCCTGCCGGACAAGAAAAAGGACAAACTTAAGCCCAAATGGAAAGGTCCCTTCATCATCGACCAAGTCCTTACCGGCGGTGCATACCATCTACGCAACGCATCTAACAATCGACTCGAGCCGAACCCATGGAACGCAGCCCGTCTCCGAAGATTCTACACCTAGCGCCGGACTCAGAGTTCGTCTCCTTCCTCCGTCCACCTTTCATATTTTTTCGCTGTCTTTGGTTTCCCTCCTTTTTCCTCCCTCTTTCAGTAAAAGCCTTTGAGGGCTGATCTGCGCATTGTTCGCACACACTTGATGTGCTACTCGCACTCGTTATACCTGGGGGCTTCTTTAACAGAAGCTTATTTATACGGGCTTCATGCCCAACACATGTGTCATACTTCCGCATGTACCTTTTACTCACCATTATATGCATCGATATGACTTAAGTTTTAGCCAAGCTGGGTTGCCTGGCTCCTGTACTTACCCCTACGTTCCCGATTGTTCGGCTAGGAGGTAAAGGGAGCACCTCTGCGATTGTTACTGCCGGATCAGCCGGATGTGTACCTTAGACTGGGTGAAGCCGAAGGCTAGCGTTCTTAAGGGAATATTCGGTCGGTGACTTGAAATATAATTTATTACTTATTTATTTATCTGCCCCCAGATGCTTTTTCTGCTCTTTTCGCAGTCCGGACATGCACTTTAGGGCATGCCTCCCAGGGAAAGGAACCCCTAAAGGAACTATTCTCCCTGGAAGATGTTTCTTACTAACCATGTAATATAACATAGCTAGTTGGGCACTTGTCTGATAAAGCACTTATGACCCCTACGCCTGGTCTCCATGTATGCCCCGGTTTTTGTATAACCATGAGGGTATTCGTACACACTCCGGACTGTTGGGTCCCGAGGTTGAAGCGAAAAGGTCCGCAAAGACAAACGATCTACAATCCGGCTAGAAGGCATTTTACATGTCATTTACATCGTCAAACTGACTGATTGTACTCCTCTTCAATCCCATCTAACAGGCTGTCTAGTTTATAGTCCCGTTGGGAATATTTCGCGGCCAACTCTACTTGGCCGTACATCAGGCTCACAGGGATCTCCTTCCCATCGGGCCCCACAGGTCCGACCTCGGCCATGTGGTTTGGATCAGCCTTCGTGTACCGCGTCTTCACCATGGCCCAGGCCTCCCTGGCGCCTTGATGGCAGGCCGATATCTTCCACAGACGGAAGTGCTGCCGTACTCCCTGAAGCTTCTCAGCAAGCCCTCCAAGACCCTTGGGTAGGGAGACGGAAGGCCATAAGGCCTGAACGACGCCGCTCATCGCCTGCCGGACATGTTCGTGTAGTTGCAGCAGCTCGGGAAGAAGGTCACCCGTGGAACCAGGCATTTCCTCCGCCAAACGACCCGTGAGCACACCTACAGACACATTTCTGTCAATCGACTTCCTCGACGAACTCTTCTTTTCAAAAGAGTATGCTCAAGCACTTACTGTAAATGTCGCGACGAAGCCGCCGATTCTCCTTTACGGAGTTAGACAGCTGGACCCAAACATCTTTTAGTTCTTCGCCCAGCTGGGTGTTGGCATCTTGGAGTTTGTTCCTCTCCTGCTGCACCCTCATAAGCACCTTCTCGCCGGCCTTCAGCTGGCGCAGCAGATGTTGCTTGTCCGGATCTAGTCCGGCACCCTCTGCAATATTATTGTCAGACTAAACGCACATGCCGCACTTCATAAACTACTTATCTTTTCGAAATATGTATTACCAGAGGGGGTCTCTGTGGCTCCCCCGGCGGCGGCTAGTGCGGCCTCAAGTTGGGCCTTGCATTCTTGAAGCTCCTGGGACAGGTGCGTATTCTTCTCCGTAAGATCCTGCATAACAAATGATCCTTAAATCAGTTAGTTTAACTATTTTAAGTCTCGAGGGCTACTGGCATATATAACTATTAAAATTCCTCACCCGTATGTCTCTCACATACTGCTCCGTGGCTCTGGTTAAACCATCTTGAGCAGCGCGGAGGTGCGCGTCTCCCGCATTAAAGGCATTCAACGCCTTTGGGGAGAAACACGCGTCACGAAGAACTGTCCGACGGCGCCTGTGATTCATGGCGCTCTCCACCTCAGACCTGGTGGCGGACAACCTGTCGGCATCCTCCGTTGGAGGAGCATCCGGCTCGCTCCTTGTGCTCGCCTCCCCCTCCGGACCAGGTGTTGGAACCTGGCTGGCGGAGGCTTGGTTGGCAACCTCTCCGGGCACAGTCCGGCGAGCGCTCTTTCTCCTGGAAGAATCGTGAGCATTAATATACCTCCCAGGAGTCTTTCCCTTAAAGACAATGGTGCGCCATACCTTTGCAGCGACGTTTCGATTCGCGTCGCACTCCTCTTCCGCCTGCTGGGCCGCACTGACCCTGGTTGGTCAGTCGCCGTGGGCTCGGCTTCCCGCCGTAAAGGCACCTCCTGCGAAGCACCGTTGGTACACGGTGGTCAGAAATAAGCATTAAAAAGTAATGTTGTCAGGACTTCGGTCGTACTCACCTAGGAAGCCGGAGATAAACCGGGGTAGTCAGCCGTAATGGCGACTAGAGCATTGTGTATGCTGAGTTGGTGGAACACCCCGTCAATTAGTTCCACCATTATGTCCGGATCCTCCCCGGAGGCCGGATCAAGGGATCTTCCCGGATCCTCGGGTTGTGGAGTCGGGCTTTCTATGCCCTCCACATCCCGGCGCAGTTCCTGCGTCAAAATCATAAAGTAAGACACTTATCTTTGAAAGCACGGATCAGATATATAAACGTCCGCTTACCCAGCTCCGAGGGTTATTCATGGAGAATCCATTCAATGGACTCGTGCGGAGGAAGTCCTCCTTCTCCCCCTTGTACAAGCCGGGCAGGATCTTCACCAGATCGGCGGCCGATCCCGACTCCTTGCGGCCATGACGGGTGGCGTCATTCTCCCCGTTGAAATCCCACATGGGGTGGCCCCTATATTGGAGCGGTTGCACCCCTCGCATAATGCATGTGGCCATGACTCCAATCATGGTCAATCCGGAATGGGCCGGTAACCTTATCCGGCCCATCAGATATTGGACGCTCCTATCATCTTCCCGTTGAGGGCTCCGCGGGCGCCAACTCAGGCGTTTCTTCAGAGGAGCGTTGCTAAACTTCGGGAGGCCGATCCGAACTGGATCCGGCAGCGGGGCGTCTTCCATATAGAACCACTCCGAAGGCCAGTCTTCGGACGCCTTCTTCGGGGTTCCGGATAGATATCCGGTCCTGGCGATGCGCCATATTTCGGCTCCGCCCACTTGATATATCGACCCCTCGTGAGAACGGGGTACGAGGCAAAACAATCTCTTCCACAGCGCAAAATGGGGCTCCATGCCCAAGAACAGCTCGCAAAGAGCTACAAAGCCCGCGATGTGCAAGATGGAGGCAGGTGTGAGGTGGTGAAGTTGGAGTCCATAGAACTCCAGGAGCCCCCGGAGAAACGGATGTATGGGAAATCTGAGTCCCCTTATTAGGTAGGGGACGAAGCATACCCGCTCTCCTTTGGAGGGATTGGGGATGCTCTCCGCCTGCTTTCCACCCTTGTAGGTGGCCAGTCCGGCTCGAACCGGAACCATAAAGGCTGGGGGAAGGTATCCCTCTGCTTGGAGCATCACTAACTCGCTATGTGGGACTGAACATCTCCTCCAATCTCCTGGCTGAGGACTGGGAGCGCGAGAGGAGGAGCCACGTCGACTGTCCATGTTGGAATGGATTTTTGTCAGATGCGCTTCGATGAGTACATGCGGAAGGAGGATGGTGTGATTCGGATCTGGATCCTCGCCTCTCTTATAGGCGGCTTATTCACGCAGCTAGGGGGGTAAAACATAAAAATACCCTGGCTTTTTGCATTCATACGACACGTGGAAGAGGGCCATTATTGGACGTGGAAGCCAAGGAGCGCAACATTTATAAGGAAACCGGACACTATTCGGCAAACACATGGAATATGGAGGAGAACCCGCCTTGCAAACGCCGAAGACAATATACGCGTCGGACTCGTCGTCATTGAAGCCTGGTTCAGGGGCTACTGAGGGAGTCCTGGACTAGAGGGTGTCCGGATAGCCGAACTATCATCATCAGCCGGACTCCAAGACTATGAAGATACAAGATTGAAGACTTCGTCCCGTGTCCAGATGGGACTTTCCTTGGAGTGGAAGGCAAGCTTGGCGATACAGATATGTAGATCTCCTACCGTTGTAACCGACTCTGTGTAACCCTAGCCCTCTCCGGTGTCTATATAAACCGGATGGCTTTAGTCCGTAGAACGAACAACAATCATACTATAGGCTAGCTTCTAGGGTTTAGCCTCCTTGATCTCGTGGTAGATCTACTCTTGTAATACCCACATCATCAATATCAATCAAGCAGGACGTAGGGTTTTACCTCCATCAAGAGGGCCCGAACCTGGGTAAAACATCGTGTCCCTTGTCTCCTGTTACCATCCGCCTAGACGCACAGTTCGGGACCCCCTACCCGAGATCCGCCGGTTTTGACACCGACACTAGTTATATTGATACTACACATATACCAAAACTATAAGGCAAGGGCCATCTCTAGCAACATGTCCAGGGTGTGATCATCAGCCTTCTTCATGCCACCATCGCCACGTACCAGATGCTTCAGGCTGATTTGCTGATGTTGCTGCTCGTCCTCCGACTCCGCATGGGCAAGAGCAAGTTAGACTCCTTCAAGTTTAATTCAGTGACCAAAACTGGAAACTGCATTTAACATGTACCCATATCAAAATTCAACATTACTGTACAGAATAACGAGGGAAAAGAAATATCCGTCCATCCATTCAAAATACAGAAAACATAATTGGTTGTGTTAATTTGATCCTCCACAACCATCATCCAGATTGAAACTGACTGAGAATTAACTAGCTAGTCGGAGCCTACTCATGTACATGATTGGAGATGCAGAAACCGCAAAGGGGTTTACTTGCTCAAATTTATAGGACATGCAAACAGTTATCTTCCTAACAAGGACAATTATGCAGAGTTTGTAGTAGAGACATGAGTTCTGCTCCATGGCTAACCAAATGCATACATACAACTTTCGGTTGTAGTTATCAGGTCTGCCTTGCACCCAGATCGGCAATGTTTAGTTATCAAACCTCATAGGAGTGACCGTGTTAGAGGTCTGGATGTAACGGCGATTTCTAGCTCCCACGGCATTCTAAAATCTATTAAGATATGTCTCCACGTGGGAAAGGACTGCCCCTCAACTAAGAAAAATGAGAATCATAAAAATTTATTTAGTTTCCATGACTAGAATCAAACAGCCTAGTTCATTTTACTACCAAGATTTTGCTTGGCAAAGAAAATAAAAAATGGCACTCATGGTTATCAATTTAATATCTTGTTGTCTGCCACAACAACACACCCGAGTCTCTCTACCAAGAAGAGAAACATCTTTGGTTAGCTCTGTTTATATGGTCTAAACCTACTAAACTCACATTTGTGCAAAGCAAATGAAATGAGCCTGTTTGACAACAAGCTGGGATAGTATCACGTGCAAAGAAAACAAAATGATAAGTGACAAGAGCAAGGAGAAGAAGGGAGGGGGATACCTTCAATGTTTGTAGCCGAGGACGAACCATGCCGTCACGGGAGCTGGCCTAAACCAACCCAAACGGCATAATGAACCCTTTCTCTGCTACACACAATCCTTCCTGCACAAACATGCAGGGATCAAACAAGCGTTAACCTACAAAGAAGTGACGTGAACAACAGCTATGAACCAACCCTATAATTTGGGGATTTTCAGAGAATTAACCTATAAGATTAGGTGCAATTACAGTTTTCAACGGGCTGAAAACTGTGCTTGGCTCTGTTCACTAAGAAGCGAGCTATGAGCTTTTGGTCCAGCTCGTCCACGTCCATCGTTGACGACTACACATGCATGCATGCATCACTCGATCCTCAAGTAGGCTTCGTTCCTAAATATAAGTCCTTTTAGATATTCCAATATTATATGGACTACATATAGAGCAAAATGAGTAAATTTATACTCTAAAATATGTTTATATACAAACGAAGGGAGTAATATCTACTCCTGCTCCACGCACATGCAAGCATCCTTGACGATCCGATCGAACGTACGTGGGCTGGCTTTTACTCAAGTTTGCATGGACAGTATGCCTGTGCGAATAAAATGACAATCCTTGAGCATTATCCGCCATTCACTTCAAAATAGGCTCAGCTCTGCAACCCACTAGGTCAGCATAAACTTGACAAGAGTGGCAAGCCATGCTTTGGTCGACCCAAGACTCCGCTATCAGGATGTTGTCAAGAGCTATTCGGAACCAAGCGGGACATGCTTGATTTGCAACACATGAAATGACGAGTATTAACTACCAAAAGTGAAAATATGCATGCACCTGGTTTTTTCTTTCTTTTTTTGATCAAAAGAGAGGCCTCCCTCGATTTCATTAACGAAATCACCAAGAAGAAACATCCAACAAGTTCCCAGCGTTACCCTACCAGGTCTACAACTACAAAGACAAGTCACGGACACGGACGGGATGCAACCCGCAAACTAGAGAGCAGCCGCAAAGTCTGATCGAGAGATAACAGAGAGATACGACATAGCCACTAAAGGAAAACAAAACAAAACATCGCATGTAGCCAGCACCATCATCGTCTTGATCACAAACTGAAGACAAAGGAAAGACCAATCCGAGAGCTTCTCAGGTTTCCATCCTTTGTACTCCTGGTCTCCATCCCTGTGACGCACGATAAACCCACTGGAGATGCAGAAACCGCAAAGGGTGCCATTGCAGATGAAAAACCCGAAAACCCACTGGAGATGCAGAAACCGCAAAGGGGTTAACTTGCTCAAATTTGTAGGAGTTATCTTCCTAACAAGGAAAATTATGCAGAGTTTGTAGTAGAGACATGAGTTCTGCTCCATGGCTAACCAAATGCATACACATATAGCTTCCGGTTGTAGTTATCAGGTCTGCCTTGCACCCAGATCGGCAATCTTCTTTAGTTATCAAAACTCATAGGAGTGACCGTGTTAGAGGTCTGGATGTACGGCTATTTCTAGCTCCCACAACATTCTAAAATCTATCGAGGTATGTTTCCATGTGGGAAAGGGCTGCTCCTCAACTAAGAAAAATGAGAATCATAAAATTTATTTAGTTTCCATGACTAGAATCAAACAACCTATTTCATTTACTACCAAGATTTTGCTTGGCAAAGAAAATAAAAAAATGGCACTGATGATTATCATTTTAATATCTTGTTGTCTGCCACAACAACACACCTGAGTCTCTCTACCAGAGAAGAGAAACATCTTTGGTTAGCTCTGTTTATATGGTCGAAACCTACTAAACTCACATCTGTGCAAAGCAAATGAAATGAGCCTGTTTGACAACAAGCTGGGATAGTATCATGTGCAAAGAAAACAAAATGATCAAGTGACAAGAGCAAGGAGAAGAAGGGAGGGGGATACCTTCAACGTTTGTAGCTGAGGCCGAACCACGCCGTCGCAGGAGCTGGCCCAAACCAACCCAAACGGCATGACGAACCCCTTCTCTGCTGCACACAATCCTTCCTGCACAAACATGCAGGGATCAAACAAGTGTTAACCTACAAAGAAGTGACCTGAAAAACAGCTATGAAGCAACCCTATAATTTGGGGATTTTCGGAGAATTAACCTATAAGATTAGGTGCAATTACAATTTCCAGATATAGGTCAGTCAGACGGTTCAATGTATTTTTGTTGTATACAAAACAAACATGTTGTTGCTTCAGGAATTTGATGACTAGATTTTATTATTTTAAAAAGCAGATGCAAGCGTGTTTCGTCAATCAATCAATCTTCCGTACAAGAGAATTCTATTATTACTTTATTAGTAGTGCTCAAGGATGATCGAGTTTGACAGCAACTAAATCAAAACAAGGACAAGAGAATTCTTGGTGCCAAACTAATCACCACGTGCATATAATAATGACCCAAAGGAAAACCACCTAGGCAGCAATCAAGGCCATGACCACCACCACGTACATAGGTATGAACAGTAGGGATGTTCGTATGCTAGCTAGTAAAATTTACCACTAAGACGGCAGTTCCGGAGATGAAATAATTGAGTGCTAGCTACTCAGTTTACTAGTAGACAAGTAAACAAGTCTGTTTACCAATAATATACACTTCCTTAGCAAGAGGAATATTGACCAGCTAGCATAAAACCACTAGACATAACATGGTAAATCGAAACTGAAACTGAATATGCATAACATGGAACCCTGGTGCATTCAGCTATCAAAGTGGCAGTTGCAAAGCAATGTCATGTCTCACATTTGCATGTAAAAGAAATACTAGTTTCAGTTATCAAAGTGTACAACAGCCACCAGTGCATCATTTACCAAGACTAAACTGAGGCCAAACCCAAGAGCTATGTAACCATGGCAGCAAGTCCATGACACATATCTATACAACATAGCCGTGGTTCGATGACCACGTGCCCAATGCAAGAGGGAGAAGAGAAGACAGTAACTTCAATGCTTGTACCAACGGACAGTTCTGGATTCATCCACGCGGCACGCATCCTCTGCTGCACGCCTCCTTCTCTCATAATTACAGAGAGCACAAAAGATTGAACTGTGTAGTTTAAACAATAAGCAATAAGATAACAGGATCATCCAAAGATATGTGTTTGAATTGAAGAACACAAACAAGCTTCACATCAAAACCTATCACACGATCATGTAATTTACATGTTAGCATAACAGAAACAGACTGACCTTCCCCTTTGCATTGGGGTTCTTATCCTTGAGGACAACCTTGCTTGAGGTAGTAGGCGCCGGTGATGGTGCCGCTGCTTCCAATCCGGGAGCAGGCTCGCCGTCGTCTTTACCAACAAACGGTTGATTTACAACAAGGCTATGCCGCTGTCATCTCCTTCGTGGATCCGCGGGTACGTAGGGCTATGCATAGGTGCCGGCTGAATACAGGGGCAATACATTTGTGCACCATGCATGTGAACTGGGTGCTACACTTTGAGATAACACTATCATTCTCTCTTTAACACACTATGAGCTTTACTTTTTCAAATATCTATAATAAGCTTTTTACATCAAAGCACACACAATCTAATATTAATTCCTATAATCTTCTACCTAGGCACGGCTGCGAGTTCCCTTGTGTCGCCTTCTCCTTCTTGCAGCTGCCTCTCCATTGAGACATGAGAGCGGAAGTCCCGGATTCACTAACAAAATAAGAAAAACACAAACAACACCCATATATCTGCTGCCTAGGCACGGCTATGAGTCTTCCTACTGCCTCTTCCCTTGTATCGGCTTCTCCTTCTTGTAGCTGCCTCTCCACTGGGACATGAGAGGGAAGTCCCGGATTCACCGGGGAGAAAAAGCACAAGCAACACCCATATATATCAATCAACCATGATAAAGTAGAGGCAACCTAGAAGAAAAAAAGACAAATAATTGTGGCTAGCTATACCTGTCGTTACCAAGACGTGAAACAAAGAACGCCGGCCAGTCCATCTCCAAGAGCACGGCATCCAGAGGGCTGTTGGGGCGTACGTGAGGCCCATCCGCTACCTCCTTCATTGCTCCGGTCTCGAGGTCGGCGGTGTACACGTGCCCGCGCCCGTTCATGACAAGCAATTTGCCACACTTCTCTCCTAGTACGTAAAGCGTGTCTTTTCCTTGGGTCTTCTTCTTCCAATGTGGTTGTATCAGCTCGATCGTCTTAGGGTGGAGCCACTCCAAGACACCATACGGACTCTCTTGGCTCTTTGCTCCCCATATCTCTAGATTGGAACCTCTCTCTTGCATCTGTAGCAGGGAGAGTGTGCCATCGCTTGCCAGGCTAAGGCACGGACGGTGATTTCGGTCAAGCATCATCAGAACCGGGGGCCACCCGAACATGAGATAGCCCTTCTGGATAGTCATTTTAACAAGACAGTAACACCGTCGCCTCTCGTCACGAAATAGCCAGTACGCGATGCCGTGGCAGACGACGGCATCGGTTTGACAGAATGATCCGAGGGTATTGCCCCACATAGTTTGAAGGGAGCGCGTTGTACTCCAGCTCAGTTTGTCAGTCGAGAACGTGTGGATATCAAACATAGTCCATCCCCCCTCATAACCGGCCGTGATGATTAGCACTTCGTGGAAGGGCGAGTTGCCCGCTAGCTGTTCGCCGCCGCCGCCGGAGCGACAGCCGTCACCGGATAGGACGGCACAACAGTAGCATCCATAGTCACGGTACCCGACGGAGGTGGTGCGTGTTAGAGGAGGAAGCTCGTCGCACGTGCCGAGGAGCAGGTTGCACATGGCCAGACGGAGGACCGTCTGGTCGAGGTCCGCCTCACGGGGCGGGACGAGGCGCACGAGGAGCAGGCCGCGGCGCGAGGCCAGCGGTACCGCCCGGTCCGGCACGGTGGGCACGAAAGAGCGGAGGCTGCGGCACCGGCGGCCCAGCGACGACCGTGGCGTGGGGACGAGCGCCCTGGCCTCTTGATCACGGACCCAGTTCTTGATGAAGAAGCCGGCGAGGGAGGGGCGCACGTCCTCCGGCCACCAGCGGCGGAGCATGGCGGGGTCGGCGACGAGGCCGCGCCACTGCCTGCAGGCCGCGGCACATCGGAAGAGCGCGGCCGCGTCGTCCACGCGGAGCAGGATGTCGAGGAGGAGGTCGTGCGGGAGCGAGGCCACCATGGCCGCCGCCGCCGTGTCTTTGGGCGATCTGATCTGAGGAGGAGCCTCGAGTCGTCTGCGTAGGGTTTGGCTTTCGAAACATGTATACGAGGAACTAGAAGTGGATCGTCACGATGTCCACTTAATCCAAGCCGTATCCATATCGCATACTTGACGTCGATTCGCTTTCAACTTTATTTTCGCCACATGCCACCGAACTCGTGGCAACTTTTGTGCACGTGGGTCGCAGCTTCTGGGCTTGCCGGTTGCAGCTTTCGGGCTCGACGGTGCTAGCTTTTTTTGTCGCAGGTTGCAGCTTCCCTGCTCACTGATGGCAGCATTTTTTAACGCCGGCTATAGCTATGTATTGCACGGTTGAAACAAAAAGTTCCTGGTCGCAGTGAAAGCAAACCGCCGGTTCCAATAAAAATCATGCGTTGCTGCCGACGGTCCCAACAAAAAACTTGCCGGATCCAGCAAAGAAAATCTTGTCGGTTGTGGCAAAAACAAAGTCTGGCCGGTTTGTGTGATGGCAGCTTTTTGTCCGGCCGGTTCTAGCAACGCCGCGGAGTCGCAACTTTCTCAAAAAAATGTGGCTCAGCATGTCGCCGTGCCGGCCAGACCATCGACGGTCGCGGCCGGTACGAGAGAAGCTGGAGCCATGGCGTGTGGTGCGCTTGGGAAGGAGAAACGGGAGAAAGAAAATCGGGTGGATAAAGAGTGCCCCATAAATCGATAGATAAAGGTAAGTGAAGCAGTGCGTGGGCCCTAGTAATAAGTTTAGTGCTAGGCCTGCAAGACGTACGATGTGAAGCATCAGATAGCTCGCACGCGACCGGCGCACGGCTTCGGCGGCCGGCCTTATCAAATCGTCACGCTAAGATATCCATCAAAAAAATATTTCAGATTTATATTAAACAGGTTTAGATTTATACTTTTTTTAAACACTAGCAAAAAGACCCGTGTGTTGCAACAAGAGAAAAAAAATTCATAATCTTCAATGGCCACTATCACATTTTGCTGCATCACCGAGATACAATATCACTCTCAATAAATCATGACCATTTTTTGAACTCGTGAACATTTTTTAAATTCATGAATATGTTTACAAATTTTCGAACATTTTCTAATATCAAGAACATGTTTCGAATGCATGACCATTTTATACTAGTTGCAAACATTTTTTAAAAATTGTGAAATTTTGTTTTAACAATTTCTTGAATCGGTGAACATTTCTAGAATGGACGAACAATATTTTGCAAATTGGTGGAACGATTTTCGAAATTCACGAACATTTTTCTATTTAGCAAATTTTTTTGGATTAGCAAACATTTTATGAATGAATAAACTATTTCGTAAGGCACGAACAGTTTTTGAATTTTTTGGATATTTTTTCATTCATGAACTTTTTTTTAATTTGCAAAATTTTATTTAAATTCGTTAACATTTTTAATACACAGAATTTTGAAAAACAATAATGAAATTTTTTGGATTTCTTGAACATTTGTTTTAAATTAAATTTTCAAACATCTTTTGAATAAGAAAATATATTTTTTATAAAATCCAGAACATTTTGTGAATCCACAAACAATTTATGATTTATTTAACATTTTGTTTCAAAATTCTCAACGTTTTTAATCTTCGGAACTTTTTTGAAGTCCCGAATTATTTAAAAAAATGAAAACAGGAAATAAAAAAAGAAAAAGAAGAAATTTTAAAAATAGGCCGCCCGTACATGTGCCGGCCCAAACGGGCACACTACGTTTTCTCCTAGCGCAAAGAGCGCAGTATAGGAGGTCCTTATTGTATGGTCCGGCCCAGGTGGGGCATTCCCTTGCGTGAAACGTTTTTTATCACTTATAGGTGGCATTGATAGGTAATATTTTATAACTTTTGGTGCAATTTCTGTGATGTACCGCAAGAAGCAATAGCCCCTCTATTATTATTAGGTAACATATTAGGTTTATATTAGCACATATGCCGGTGCGTTACAACGGGAATTTTTTGTCATGTATATTAAAATTTAATGAGAATTATATGTGCATGCAAAAAATATTAGCAGTTCATGCAAAAAGTAATCTATCAGTGATAGCTTATAGAGTTCTACACTTAAGTGGCAATCCTCCCGCAAACTAAATTCCAAAATTGTACCGCTTGTGTGGATTCTCAAGCATATAGTTGTACTCTTTGTGCACAAAATAAGAGTCATTTTTACTGCTAAAATCCTAATTTATTGGCATCCATAAAAAGAAGTATGCACGTTGAAATCCTATCCTACTGCTACAATATATAATTGATGAAACCTAAAGAGACTAATAACTTTTAGGTGACCCAATTTTCAAAAAAAAATGTCAATATGAGTTCTTTTCTAAAAAGGATTCTGGTTTTTTACACGCTCTTCCTTGCTCATTGTACCCCAAATATGGCTATGTTAGTGGCAAAAAGAAAAAGGCACTCAAATGTGTGGCTTTTTTTATGTAGAGCATGCATGTTTGAATGTGACCCCATATTCAAAGGTGTAGTTAATTTTCTCATCTACAGCATGCACGTTTGATGTTGGCCAGCGGTACGCCCCGGCCCCCCCACGTCATCCTTAGAACACAGTGTTGACCCCCTGCTGCAGCGTCGTGCACATCCGTTGTCTGCTGCCTTGTTGTCGGCATCACTCGCACAGTCCACAGCCCTCGCCATCGTCGACGATGCTCGGCACCGCGACATATGCACCCCTCACCATTTGACGGTTCCAACATATGGTATGGTCGTGTTCCAGTCGCCTCGTTGTCGCCGGTGCAGCGTCACTGCTCAGAACCTCGCAGCCCCAACACAAAACCAACAACGATGGAGCGGCGCCACCACCATCCATATCGTAGCAACACCGGCTGCCGTTTCCAACTTTTTCGCGTTGGGGTTGCAGCACTATCAGCACCATCGTCCACGAGTCGCAGCTCTCGTATACACCGGTGGCAGCTCACCGGAACAATGATTGTAGCATCGACGCTCCGCCACACCAGCAAATTGGTCTGCGGCTTCCAGGAAATTGACCCGTTAATCCCAGCAAAGTTGCTCATCAATTCCAGCACATGGTGGCGTGTATGCAGCATCCAGCGAGTCGTTGTTGCAGCTTCTGTGCCGGCTGGTTCTAGCAAGATTGCGCGCCGGTTTCAGCAAAAATATTGCTGGTAGTAGAACCTCGTCTTGCCACTCATAGCATCGCTGGACTGTGTGTCACTACAATGCCGAGAACGTGGTTGTAACTTTTGTCACTATGGGTTGCAACCATCGACATCGATGGTTGTAGCAGTTGGCTGACAGTGCGTGTCGCCGTCATGCTGGTCGTAGCACCACGCTGCATCAGTTCCAGCACCGTTGTGTGCTGGTCGCAGAGCATGCACATGCCCATCACACAGCAAGCAAATGCACACACACACACGCAGCAGCTGACACACATGCAGCAGCACGCACACACGCACCAGCAACACAACACACACGTGCAGCAGCAGCACAACACACTCGTGTGCAACAGCAGCAGGCACACATGCATACACACGCAAGCTGTGAATTGCTCAAAATCCTCCAAATCCGTCACCGCCAGCGAGAATCCAGCGCCGGCAAAGGGTCGTCGGAGTTGCGGGGGTGTTCGGGGGGATCCATTGTCATCAGGGAGGCGGACGGGCGGCGGTGTGGGTTTTGACGGCGACAGACGGGAGGAAGAGGCGTCGCACACGGGAGAGGAGAAGAAAATCTTAAAAAACTCAGAAGTGGCACTGGGGCAAAAATACAAGACTTTTTTTTAGAAAACTTTCGATTTATTCATCAACTGTCAAGGTAGTACAAAGAACACAAGAAATAAAAATTACATCCAGGTCCGTGAAGCACCTAACGACGACTACAACCACTGAGCGAGCCAAAGGCGCGCCACTGTTATCGTCCATCCCTCACCGGAGCCAGGAAAACATTGTTGCAGTAGACAGTCAAGAAGTCGTTGTGCTAAGGCCACATAGGGCCAACGCACCAGAACAACAACCGCCTCAATGAATAAAAGCGTAGATCAGAAGGATCCAAGAGACCACCGGAGACAAACGCCGATTGGATCCCACGAGATCCGCCAGAGACACACCTCCACATGTCCTCCGACGCATAGAAGCATCGCCGAGCCGGGGGCTAGGTAGAGAGAATCTTATTACAGCTTCAAGAAACCGTTGCAACCTCGTCTTCTTGAGTATGGCATAAACCCTAACAAAACTCAAAAAGACACCTAAAAAATAAGCACCGTAGGAGACGAGGCAGACAGGCAAAAAAAAAGACTTGTGGTGCTTTTGGGAGGCAACTCTTAAAAATTTTACTCCACTAAAAGGTAAGGTTTGAGGGTTCGGCTAGGTGCAATGGCTCTTAAATTTACTCCTCTAAATCTTAAAGTTTTTAAGAAATCAACTAACAACTAGAGATGCTCTTAAACTTACTCCACTAGTAAAGATTTCTGATGGATCGAGATGCTCTAACTAGGTTCAAAACTTCAAATCAAACATGCCTTACAATACTAGTGGCTTAACGTGCCTGTCACTCTGGCGTCATAGAGTACTATTGTTTAACCAAGTGCCGTCGCTTTGTGTCAGTTGACCGTTTGACCGTCATATTTAAATACTAGTGCATCTCATTGCTGAATAGACAATACTGCTCCCACGTGACATTCATGATTCATTCAGCTCCCCTCATCTCTTCATTTTCCAAAATTACAAAAAATCAGTTGCCTCTCCCAAATCCTAAACCAGGGCTCTATTTCTCTTAGACGGCTTTCTACTGACTGAAAATGACCTCCATTTTATTTCCTCAACTGAAATGATTATTTCATACGGTTATTTAAGCTTATGGCATAAAGTCCACTACTCCCTCCGTCTCAAAACAAAATGTAAGACATTTTTTGACACTATGAAAACCACAGAGGGAGTAGTAAAGATTGGCTCTTCACTTGCTTTCTCATCGCAAAGAAAAGGAAACGATAAACAAACAAACCAACCCTTGTGTTCAGCATGATGTAGACAGTCAGGCTACATTTATGTTCATTTACAAACCAAGCAATAATGAATGTTCTTGTAACAACAGGTTACATCACACCAGATCACATCAACCATCCTGGACTCCCAATCTCAAGAGCGAGCACTGCAATTGCACTCACTAAACTCTGGGGAAACGCCCACAAACCTACGCTAAATCAAGCAGCACTCACTCAGTTATCATACAGACAGACAGACAGACAGACAGGATCATCATCATCATCATCATACAATTACCAGCCCTAGGCATCCATCAGCAGCCTACGCAGGAACTCAATCAACATTTATGTGAGCCATCGCCTACGACTGCACGACTCGAAAAAGGTCGGGGGGAAATAACAACACAGCCAGATCGGAGGGGGAGAGGATGGTGGGAAGGGGATGCTACAAGATCTTCGAAAAATATCAAGTTGTTGATCAGCAGGGGGGCTGACGCTGCGCTGCTACGAGCTGTTGATCAGCAGGGGGCTGGTGCCGTTAGCTTGTCTATGGAAGAGCGACCCAGGCATCGCCGGCGACAGCATATTGGCTACACATTCAAACTGCAATGGGATGGGAAACACAAATAAGCTGTCAAGTGATTCTAAAAACCGTATGAATGCATGGCTTGCACAGAAAAAAGATTCATGCAGTCTTCTGTTTACGGAACTCAAGCAGCAAGTGGTGATTGTGGCATACCTTTTCCTGCCGGTACTTCTCGCGTATGGCATTGAAGGGGGGACTTCCGCTGGTGTTGCCCTGCTGCAGCTCCCATAGATCGCGCACGCATCCTTGAATATCGGAACTTTTGTATGAGGTGTAATGCTCGAGAGTACAGTTCTGCACGAGACATAACATATATTAGAGCAAATAGAACATGATGTACAGAGGTCTGCATCCAGAGTTCTCATACGAACCCATGGCAGGTCTGATTGGTCGAGTGTCCATCTTGCAAGGAACACTGCCGAGGCTGCCACCACCGAAGGGTGAAATTTCAGGAAACTGTAATCAGTCAAAGTCAACTCCGCGAGATAATTGCCCAGATAGCCCAAAGTTGCACAAGGAGCCTGCAAATGTAGTTTGGGAACTTAGTGATCATCAGACACCAAACATACAAATTAAATGAAAACTGTGCTAATATGATTGGGTGCCAGTCTTACTTTTTGAGAAGCATGTGCTGCTCTAAGGAATCTCCTAATAAAATTTCAAGGAAACGCTTGTCAGTGATGTCATATTGGAAAAGAAATAAGATCTGTCTAGTCATCCTGTCCTGAGTAACTAACCTCAGAAACGTTTTGATTGTGGGAACTGAAAGATGAAACCCCAGATCATTAAGCACTTCGCTCTCCATTTTCAGCACCTATTGAATCAGGATGATATCAATTACGGCAGATCAACAATGACACTTCGCATATATGTAATTAACAATCCTTCAAACTTCACATGTAACAAGTACCTGATTTTTTGTATATGTGTTATCAGTTATGAAACAAAATTCTTCAACACGAGGAGCGCAGATCTCTTCATATTTTCTGCAGAAGAAGGTAGATCTTTAAATGATTCTATTGATACATGTCACTGGCAGCAGAAACAATAAACATAATTCATGCATTTGCCACAAAGTAAGCTCCTTCAGCAACTAGGCAAACCTTTTCATGAGACATCTTCCTAACAATTTCAAAGCTTTTGATGTTAAAATATTAAAATCAAACAAATGTGAACTTACGAGGCAATCAGCATGCTAGTTATTCCAAGAAGTTGTAGTTTCTGTCTTTCAATATATTTCCGAGAAAGAAATTGATCAATAAGATATACAGTGAGGTACAGTGTGTCTGGCACAAGTTTATATTCCTCAGAAACCTGCAAAGATAGAACTTCATAAGCCAAGAAGTCATGATTCATGAACACTGAAGATTAAACTTGAACAGGGATCTTGATTTGCGGCAAAAGAAAATGCAGGTTTCTCATATGCATGTGAGAAATGTAGTGTACATTTCTGGTGCTGAAGATCACTGTCATTGCATTCTGACCTCTTAAGTATCACAGGGCCTCTGCGGCTTATGTATTTGTTTTCTATATATACATACAGCACATGTTGCCACCACAGCACGAGTTTGACCATGTTGCATTTGGCTTAGTTCAGCAACTTATGTGGTGCAAAAAATATGGATGGGTGGATCATCACCACTGATTCAAACTTCTCATATAAAATCCTCCATCACTAACACCAAATAGTTATGAGATTTGAAAGGGAACTGAATAAACTACATGGACAGGAATGTAAAGAATATTTATGTGAACTTCGAGTCCATCGAGGACGGATGTGGAAGCCTTGAACTCTATTCCTGTCTGAAATGAATAGGCAAAGTTCCTACACCGTTAAATAAACACATTCACGTGTAATTGATTGCTTCATATTTGCAAGTTATATACATCAATTTTTATGTAAAGTTGTGCAGTTAAATGCCAATCATGAATGTTCACATAGTCTTAAAAACATGGTTGAACTATTTATGCATAAATTTAATCAGAAGCAATCCAAACAAACCTCAACAAGCCAATCAATCAGGATTCCTCGCATGCCCTTGGTAATATCCCTTTGCAAAGTCTCCATGTAATTTGATTTAGGTCTCCTTATAAGCTGGGGAGTAACATGAGCATATAAGACGGTGGTTGAAATGCTTTCACAAAAAAAGTATACCAATAGTATAGTACACAAACATCCAAAAATGAAATTCTTCCCAGCTTAATAAGTCATGTAAAATATGAGGAATTTAGAAGTCTGTCTAAACAGTAGAAGAAGCTTTTCCCTTCTACAAAAGAACATAAACATACCTCTGCAGCCATTAGGTTTCTGTATATCTCTGCCGCATAGGAAGCACACATTTGTGGATTGCCATTATCTTTGTCAATGTCTATAATGTTTAAGCCAACATAGTCCCCTGGAACAAAGATACTGAATCTTTAGATGCTGCCCCACAAAAAAGAATACATAAATATCTGCAAGTTTCTCAGGAATGCTCAGTGGACAAAAACATTTACAGTATGCTTTGTAGTTTTAAGTTCTGTGGCCACGGAAAGACCATAAAGATTCAAGAATATACTCAGGATACAACCAGACAGCCAGCAAAGAAGTGTAACGTTACAAGCAAAGAGAAGCTCCGAACAGTTTTTCGAACTTCTAGGTTCTAACCTATCTTTAAGTCCATATGCTAAACAGTAGAGAGAGAGAGAAATGCAACTTAACTAACCAGTGTTTGAGTCAGCAGTTTCAGATTTATCTCTTGTGTTTCTTCCCTGAAAGAATGGCTCATGAACACCACTCTCCCTGTTCCGTGCAAAATTCCATAATGACAACGACCCCTTGTTTTCGAGCAGAGCAGTGGGCTCCTCTTTTGGTGGCAAAAGCTCTGCCTTCTGAGTTTCTTCCACATTATGAGAATCATTCACAACAAATGAAGTTCCACTAACAGTAGGAAGAGGTGGCTTAGGGGCCTTCTTTGCGCACTGCTTGTTTTTGCTTGGATTTCGCCCTACCTTCTGTGTGGGCCTTGACTGGAACAAAGGAAATACATTCTAATTTAGTTGACATCAGGAAAAGGTAAAAAAGGGCAACCTGGTGCATGTAGCTCCCGCTTGCGCAGGGTCCAGGGAAGGGTCCGACCACTTTGGGTCTATAGTACGCAGCCTTTCCCTACATTTCTGTAAGAGGCTGTTTCCAGGACTTGAACCCATGACCTCATGGTCACAAGGCAGCAGCTTTACCACTGCGCCAAGGCTCCCCTTCACATCAAGAAAAGGTAATCATCAAAAAATCATACTAGTATACTGTAATAATATGTGGAACATCTTGGTACCTGTAGCTTAGTCACAGCAGTGCAATTTCTGAACGAGTTAGCACAGCTTATGTTTGTCACATCCTTGAGTGCTGCTCGCCTTTTAGGAGGTGGAGCTGAAGTTAGAGCACTTGCACAAGTGTTCTCATCTGAAGCTCCCCGTTTCGCCTTTCCTTTAGTCGCCGGTTTTCGTTCAGTTCTGACAGGTGCAGGTGCTGGGTGAGGCACTCCAAACCTTCCACGATTAGCAGCTTGAGCTCGTGTTACACGGCCGTTGGGAGCTTGGCAAGCAATAACGACTGCATTATCCTTCCTTGCAGCCATTTAAGCCTGAATGGGTGAAAGTGAAAATAGCATTATGGATTCATGCACTGAGCAAACAATATAGCAAGAAGTAGCACTGCAAAACTGAAAGGGGAATAAGACTAGGGTCTAGGATGTGCGTGAAACATCATGCAACACTCTGTCTTAAATAAACAAGTGAAGGTACAAGTTTATCAGGTGTACTGAGAGGAGAGCATGAGCAAGAGACAATAAATTCTCAGGTCATAAAAAATCATATCACCAACCGTTAAATTACATTGGGACACATCATTTCAACAAAATTACTTTCAGGTGTTGCATCCATGGACAAAATAATGAAACCCCATATTCATGAAACCCAGTTCACAAGATGCACGACTCGAATTATATCTAAGTAGTATATGAATACAGGTGACTTTGTTCTTTTTTCTATTGTGGAAAAGGTTGTTCTTTCTGGTTCTGGATAAGCTTAATGCCCTAGATTGCATTTTGTTTCCACTACCACATGTCCTGCAAGAGACATGGACCCCGTACAAGAAATGTGCATCTATAATTTGGTAGATCCGGTGTAATATTTGGGGCAAAGAAAATCCCCAAATCATGTTAACAGGGCATCTTCAGATAAGTGAACAAATGCAGAAAGGGCAGCCGCCATCAAACTTAATAAGTAGCCAGCACTAAAGCGCATCCAAATAATTAAAATGTGGGTGGGGATGAGCAGCACGAGGATGGCAGCCTCGTTCGGCGACGAGGAGCAGGGGGGGAGGGGGCCGGCGGCGGGTCGGCCCTAGTTCTTGAAAAAAAGAAAACCCAAATCCTTTTCTTGAAAACAAGAAAGCCCGAATTCGGCGACCACGGCGCGCAAGGAAGGAAGGGGGCGAGCGGAGAAAGAACTCACCGGGCTCGGGAGGGCAGGGCGAGAGGAGTCGCCGCCGGCGTCGATCTGCCGAGGCCCGAGAGGAACGACCAAGAAAAGACTGTGCCGCCGTCGATCTGGCGGCTAGGGGGGATGCGCCGGCAGGCGGCCCTGGAGGAGGCTGGCCGCCGTCGCTGGAGCCGTTCGCCGAGAGCGGGACGGGGAGCAGGGGGCCGGCGGCTTCTTGGCTCGGATAGGGCGGGCGGCCGGGC
>NC_041385.1:850196403-850206035 GCF_002162155.2 Triticum dicoccoides | reverse complement strand
CCAGATCTACGCGGACAAGGCTCCCCCGCGCCGGCTGGATCCGGATGGGGCGGCTGCGGCGGAGGCGGCGACCACCGAGACTTCGGGGTTTGAAGTTTGAAGGGGGGAGGCGGGATGATTTGGGGCGGCCGTAGAAGAAGAGGACAAGGAGGGGAGGGGAGGAGGGGACGACGCTCCTCCTCTCGTGGGTTCAATCCCTTTGGCGGGCCTGGCCCTACCCAAGCCCAGTGTGAGTGAGATTCAACTGCTCACACTTTTTTTTCCCTCGCGTTAGTGGATCGGCCCCCCCCTCGGTCCACGGCGTCCTCCTGTGTGCCTGAAGGCGGGAGGGAGCCCTCGTGTTAGGTTTGTGCATGAGAAAGGGAGGCGAGGCACGGGAGGGTAGCCTCCTGGCTCTGTCTCGCTCCTTGTGCGGTCACGCACCGGAGAGCACGTGATGTTTGCACCTGGGATTAACAGCTTCGGATGTCGGACGCTTCGGTCCTTCGTGGTGGTGGTGGTGGCGGTGGAGATGCTGGCATCAAGTGAGTTCCGGTCTTGGTTCTCCCCTTTTAGTCTCGTAACATGGTCTTCTTTGTCGGCAATACAACGCGTAATCGACAATGTCGATGACTTGACATGCGAGGAGAGTGTCCCTAGCAAGGGTGCATTACATGATACTACCTTTTATCATTAGTTAGACATATAGGCATGCATGCTAGTGGTTTGTATTCTTGGTTGATACTATAGAATACCTTTTATCACAAGACTTGGCAACAATAGATAGATACACATTGCAAAGCTGCACATCATTGTTATCACAAGAGATTCAAATACCAAGAGCTTTTATTCACGTTGTACATCAAATTCCTTTATACAAAAGAAAGCTCCATAAACTGCATCACCTATCCTATCTTGACTTGAGGAGAAAATTCTGAAGGAAAATGAACAAACTATCTACTATCCTAAACTATTTGACTTGAGTTCCTCATTGTTTGGTCTCGTTGAGTGAAACAACTTCTCTCTCGAAACAAGCTCGCGCCCGGCATTATAGATAAAGCAACAAACAAAGTACACAGTCGAATAATACAAAGTGGAGAGGTAGCCTTCTTACACAACAGATCCTGGGATAACAGGAACACGACTACACTACCGAAAGAGGACACGGGGAAGTCAGAGTACAACGCCACACCACACCCTAGCACACCTAGTCTCCACGGCAAACGCCCTCAAGAGGGAGAACGGCGCCGAGCATCGCTGCTGCCGAGTCCATGGGTCTTCACCCGGCGCCTTGGCACAGAGAGGAGAACCAGAACGACGTCTTCAAGAAGATAGCGACGCCTGTTGGGCGTCGGCGGCGCCAAAGCGCAGAGCTTTCGGTTGGCAGCTCACCCGTGCCATCACGATGACACCAGGTCATGTGTGGCGAGTTCCAACTCCCTAGATCTGGGCAACGCCTATGTCAATGACATGAAACGTGTCTGAGCCACCAACTGCTACCCCTTGCCGCCCACACGACCAAAAGGGTAAGCCACCACCGCTGCCATGAGGCCCGCCGGAGAGCCAAGCATGGGGACCACCATCCGAGGCCGCCACCCCCGCATCCCTGCCCCAAGACATCACCACCCGACCACCTCACAACACACCAACCACATCAGGAAGACTAGAAGGCCTTGCTTTCACTCCTAGCCCGGCATCAGTCTCTGGATCTGGGTCCACACCTCCACAGTAGGAGGCGTCGACACTTGCATCCCCAGCTAGTCCCAGTGAACCATGGGACATGATCCTAAGACTGCCGACAGCCCCCGTATAGGCCTTGGAGAGCCAGCACAATGACTAATATGTGGCCATCGGTGATGATCCGTAGGCCGATGCAACTTCGTTAGGACCACCACCACTGCCCACCGCACCCGCGAAGACACCCCTCACGTGCACATCCCAGGAGGAGCTCGTCCTCGCCTACCCGAGGAACAAGCCCCAATCTGCCTCGGGCCCAGATCTGACCTGCCCGAGCACAAACCCTAGAAGAAGATGAGATTGTTGTGCGCGCAGCCACACCAGCCCCGCACGCTGTCGACACCGACCAAGGAGAAGGGAAGAAACCAGGACACCACCCTGCGCCGCCAGCTGGACCATGGCCACTGCGTCGTCGTCGCCACTACTAGCCCGCACCCCCAACCCGTCTCGGCCCATGAGCAGACCAAGCACGGGAGGGGAACCACCACCGTCACGAGCCGCTGCGACGTCCCCGTAGGTGCAGAGCACCACCAAGTCGTGGCCACCACCGCCGAGACCCAGCACAGCAGCCACCGGCCCATACCGTCGTGGCCCGCTCCACCTGCCGGCCAAATCCGGCCACCGCAGTGCAGGCGAGCACCACCGGCCATGCAGCCCCTCACACCGTAGTTGCACCCCCGCGTGGCTTCCACGACAGTGAGCCATCGTGCTGCGGCACCCTACGCGAGCACTGCGCCCAGGCCCAAGGGAACCGGCCTGTGCCGCCCTGTCGCACATGAGGAGGAGGACGCCCCGCCGGCACCGCCGGCGGTCGGGTTTCCACTAGTAGAAAAATGGCTTTACGTGAGCCACATTAGCCCCGGTTTGTAAACGGATCTGTACTGATGTGACCATTAGTGCTGGTTCCAATGGCTAGGGGGTGGGAATCATTAGTCCCGGTTCGTGTTGAACCTCTAGTACTGGTTCATGACACGAACCGGGACTAAAGGTGTGGTGGCAGGCTTGTGTCAGACTGGGGGGCCCACTGGCACATTTAGTCCCGGTTCGTATCACAAACCGGGACTAGAGATGCACCTTTATTCTCGGTTTGTATAACCAACTGGGACTAAAGATGCTCCTATATAAACTCTTCGTCGAGCTCGAGCTCTCTATTCTTCCCCTTTCCTCTCCCCTCTGTTCTTCCCCTTTTGCTCGAGCTCATCCTCCATTTTTGCAAAAAATTGTCAAGATTTGAAGGCACCCCATTCATCCAAGTGTTCACAAAGGTTAGCAACTTTTCCTTTCATCTCTCATTGCTAGATTATCTCTTGCAATGCTCTATAAGTATAGTGATTTGTGGGTTTTAGTTTGGGAGTATTTATATGTGGTAGTTTATTTGATTTATATGCAACTTGAGCTCAAATTAACTTCTTATTTTGCATGTGTAGGTGTGGTTTACTTAGTGCCTTCCCGTCCCCGTCCTAACCATCGTCGATCGCCCGCACCGTCTTGTCACCGGTACCACCTTGGTGAGCCTCTTGTTCTTATCCTTTTTATAAAAAAATCATGTTTGTGTGATTTAGATAGTTACTTGTATAATTTTCTTACCCGTACATTGTTTGTTATACGTAGTGGCATGGTTTTGATATCCGTCCTCGTCGGCCCTCGTCCGTTTTATGATTCGGATGTGGTATATTCTCTTCTATAAGTATTTGTTGCATTTCGTGTTTATGACAAATTATGCCCATCAAGTTGACATAGATATTTTTATTAGGAGGTATGTGAACTGGAAATTCCAACCGACCCTCTTGTCGAGAGCTTAAATTTTGTTGAAAAGGAAAAATATTACTTGAAGAAAAAATTGAAAAGAATTGAGGAGGAGAAGATGGAATTGGAGTTGCATGTTGCCGATGTCGTCGATGATCACAAGATCAAGATGGATGCAATGCGCTTGAAGATTAGAAAGATTAGAAAAAATATGCCATTGATAGTGAGGCTTGGTATCATTATGCTGTTGGATCAACTGTTACCTTAGTTGCGATCTTGATCACATTTGTTGTTGCATTTAAATGCTTTAGCTAGAGAGTTTGTATGTTGTTTTATGAGAATAGGTCACTAGTGCAGAACCGGGCAATAGCACCGGTTCGTAAGGCCCTTTAGTGCCGGTTCCACAACCGGCACTAAAGTGTGGTCACTAAAGGCCCCCCCTTTAGTACCGGTTCAGCACGAACCGGTGCTAAAGGCCAACCACGTGGCATGAGGCAGCTCCGGGGGCAGGGAGCCCTTTAGTACCGGTTGGTAACACCAACCGGTACTACAAGGTTTGGGGGGGGTTTAGTTTTATGATTTCTTTTTCATTTAATTTTGTGTTTCCATTTTAATTCTTTTTCGTTTGCTGGTATTTTACGATACTACACATTGTACACGTTATGCATATATATATAGTAGAACCAATCATGCATATATATATCATCAATGTCTCACAAACCACCATATTAATTAATTCACACATACACACATGTATAGCTATATACAATTTCTCCTACATATGCATGTTGCCTTCGGAGCCAGTGGCATTAGCCTAATTGGTGCCTTCGGAGCATGATGACAATTGGAAGTGGTTTTCATGGGGACGGTAGCGGGTAGTAGTATTCTCCCTTCGGATTTATGACCTGGTCGAGCAAAAATCCCGCTATTTCCTCTTGAAGTGCTTCTACGCGCTTCGTTTCTAGGAGCTTGTCCTCTGTGAACTGTTAAGAAGGAGATCAATATGCATGTGTATTAGTTGTGTGAATAGATATCGATAATGGTGTAAAAATTGTGAATAGTGTTCTGACAAGCGTACCCATTCCTGTCTTTGAGATCTGCTCTTTTCGGACGCCATCATGTGAATGTTCTCGCAAACGCAGAATGCACACAGATCAGTCCCCTGCGCCTGCTGCAGGGCCTTTACGAGAATGGAATTTGATCAGATAATAATTAATCAAGCATGATAATTAAAGAGATGGCAGCTAGCTAGCTAGCTAGTACTACTTAATTACTTACCTTGGGTCGAAACCATTTAAGCTTTTTTTTCCATTCGCCTTCCGTGACGCTGATGAACCTTGCCCAAGCCCTGCCCGCCGACAAAGAAAACAAATAAAGGGGTTATTAAATAGTTCATATCATGAAATGACAAACTAAATAGGCCGAGATATATAGTTAATAATGATTGAAATTACCTGTTGACTATCCCAAACAAGATGTTATAGTCAGTATTTGCTTTGAGTAGTGAGTCCAGTATTTCAACAGTTCCGGCGTCAACTTTAATGATACACAAGATCCAGTGAAATCTGCATGCACACACGTTTGCATGTCTTAATTAAGCGGGCATATGTAAGCAAAAACATGTAGCTAGCTAGTAGGCAAAAACAGAGAATTTGTAGTACAAGACAGTGTGACTCACTGGAAGTTGTAAGGAAGTAGTATATCTTTATTGTATTTGAGGCGCTTCAAGAACTCTAGCATGTTGTCCTCTACGGCCTTTTGATGATGTGGATTTATTAGCCATGTGTATTCATTAACGGTGTTTGGGTCAATGAACCCAATGCCAAAGCGTCCACCTTTTCTCATTTCATACATCTTCATCCTGCACAATACCACAGAAAAGAATATAGTGAGGATAATTACAGGTAATGATTGATCAAAAGGATCACTACAGCTAGCTTGAGACTTAAATTACAGAAAGAAATCACTTACAGACAATAGCAACTGACGATAGATTTGTCGAGTGCGTCTTGATTGTATAACTGAAACAGTTCAGAATACTCAACGCACAGAGCTTTCTCATGGAAGTAATGCTCCTCCTTGACATTCACCATGAGGGACAATCGATCTGAAATCTTGGTAATGTTCATGTACCATTGATGCAATTCATACATTCTCGTTGGGAGGTTCTTGACGTTGTCTGGCTCGACCAAAGGTTGGCCCCGGACATATTTCCGTTTTATTTCATCCTCTCTAAGCACAGGCATGGGCTCGATCTCGAGGAGTTGTCCAACAGTGATGTTGAGAACTTCAGCCTGCATTATATGGTCCTTGGTTATTACCACATTGCCCACCTCGGGAACGTAAACTGTTTGCCCACAATAATATTGGGCGTGCGTACTGTCACGTGTTGTTGGCACAACAAGCGAGGGGATCGATTGCGCCGCCTGTTCTCCCAGCTGGGGAATGGTTTTCCCGCATTTTTTAACAGCTGCTTGTTGTTTGCTCGATCCCGAGCTCGCCTCCTTACGTAGACGTGCTCGATTTAACTTCCTGATGTGGCGCTCATAGTCTGTGTCAACAGGCTTGGGAGCTGGTGGTTGAGCCATACGAATGAAGTGGTCAATTGTTTCCTCAGGAACTTTCTCCCTTGGCGGCGGTGGCGGTTTCGGTGCAAAATGGGCTTCCACCTGGGCCTTCGATATGGCTGCGTTTTCCTCCTCGGACCTGTCATAAGGCCTCTGCAGAAGAGGCGTGAGGCTTGGACCATATTTATATCGCTTGCCTCCGCCTGTACTTCCTGTACTACCTCGACTCGTACCGCTACGCACCATAGCTGCGGGGTGTCTCTTCTGCGATTGCTGAGGCGGCGGAGACGGCTGACGGGGCTGAGTTGGACGAGGAGGAGTGGCCTGAAGCTGTGCCGGACTTGGAAGAGGAGTGGCCTGAGGTTGTGCCAGACTTGGAGGAGGAGTGGACGTCTGACGCTGTGGCGGACTTGGAGGAGGAGGAGTGGCCTGACACTTTGCCGGACTTGGTGGACTTGCAGGAGCGGGAGTCTGCTGACTCGGTGGCGGACTTCGACGAGGAGTCGGCTGACGCGGTGTCGGTGGCCTTCGAAAGATGATGCAATCCTTTTTCCATAGGATGATACGATGTTTGGCCTCTCCGAAAAGTGCTCGTCGTCACCTCCAGGAATGTCAAGCTGTAGCTCCGAATATGGGTCCACCACCTCATCAACCAAGACACGAGCATAGCCCGCTGGAATCGGGTTGCAATGGAAGGTTGCCTCGGGGGGATTTGTAAAAGCAACGGCGTCCGCCACCTTCATGGATATGTTCTTCATTTTGACGTGTAGCTCGCAGTTAGTGTTATCCGTGATGTCATCCACGTGGTATCTATCCAGCATTGCGTCGTCCGGGGCGGAACCCACGCTGCTTCTCGACATGGATGGGGCGGTGCTATCCAATGCTGGATCATCCGCTAGCTGCCGCAGCTGCTGAGACCCCCTTTGCTGGCTAAGTGAGTCAATCTGCTCCTGTTGCCGCTGGAATTTGACTGCCAATTCTGCTTGACTTGCTTCTAGTCCTTGAAGGCGTTCATAGTCCCGCTTCCTCTGCTCCTCCTCCATCTTCCTCTTCTTCTCCTCCGCAATCTTGTTTCTCGCACGGGTTCTATAGTCGTTGTTCCAGTCTGAAAACCCCTCATACCACGGAATAGCGCCCTTGCCTCGTGTTCTTCCCGGGTGTTCAGGATTTCCCAGGGCACGCGTAAGCTCGTCGTTCTCTCTGTTGGGCTGGAACACCCCCGATCGTGCCTCTTCTATTACAACAAGTATCACATCGTCGGCTCCCTTCAGACTTGCCCTCGTCGAAACATTGCCTGTCTTCGGGTCCAACTCCCCCCATGCGCATAGAACCAAGTCCTGCACCTGGGGGGCCAGCTCTTAGTAACCGGAGTGACACCTGCATCCTCCATCTCTTTCTCAGACTTATCCCACTTAGGCATTGCCACCGCATAGCCACCTGACCCCAGCTTATGGAACTTATCCTTTTTTTCGGCATTCTTCTTGTTTATTCTCGACCGTTCCTTAGCTAATTCCGAATCCTTGAATTTCACGAAATCGTCCCAATGAGCACGTTGGTTCTCTAGTGTTCCCTCGAATACTGGAGTCTTCCTTCCTCCCTTGACGTACTTGTCCCATTCACGATTCTTGTGGTTCTTGAATGCAACCGCCATCTCCCTAAGAGCAGCGTCCTTGACTTTTTGCACATTTGCTTCTGTGAAATGATCTGGTAGGGTGAAATGTTCCATGAGAGTATCCCAAAGCAGCTCTTTTTGTGGTTTGTCGACAAAAGTAACATCTGAACGTGGCTTTGCTGGCTCTCTCCATTCTTGAAGGAAGATCGGGAGTTGGTCCTTCACAAGAACTCCGCACTGACGAACGAACTTGTCCGCAATCTTCTTAGGCGCTAATGGTTCGCCATTAGGTCTGATTGCCTCGATATTGTACTTTACGCCCTCCTTCAACTTTTTGTTCGGGCCTCGTTTCGTCCTTTTGCCTGAAGATTTGCTCGATCCGGATGGCTGAAAGAACAAAGATCAATTCGTTAATATATCTTCAAGTCATTTAAAACATGTGATGATCACCAGATGCCTGCTTATATAAATATATATACCTCGCCGGTCTTTGTTGTTTCAAGATCAACATTTTCTTTGTCATCATCATAATCATAGTTCATGACTTCATCAATTCGGTCGTCGCGATCGAATATCATATCACCCTCTCTGGTGTTGTTTAGAAATTCGGAGCCGTCATAATCTTCTTCATTCTGATCATCATCTGGCCCGTGAGGATGGCGTATCATATCGAACATGGCCTGTTCTCCCTCTCTGCCGGTATTGTCCGCCATAGCTTTTATTTAACTAATCCAAAAGAAATATAAAACAATTTAGTATTCAAATTACATCGTCTCGAATAATAGATATAATCTCGAATACATCGTCTCGAATAATAGATATAATCTCGAAAACATCGTCTCGAATAATAGATATAATCTCGAATACATCATCTCGAATAATAGATATAATATCGAATACATCACTGGCTAGGTAGCTAATAAAGATCGAATACTACAGAAGAATCTAGGACACTCTCGGTTCCTGCGGCGTGGGCGGTGGACACCCAAAGAGAAGGAACCCTCACAGGATCATAGCTGAGGTGAGATCCCTGAAGAAACTGCCAGGTATTGGAGAACCTGCCGCCCTCTAACGCAACCATGTAGCGTTGGACGTGCTCGTCCTCCTCCCTGACACGGCGACATACCACCTCCGGCGGGGCTGGCTCCCTCCGCGCCGAAACTGGCCCACGCGAACGCCACCAAACGAGATCAGGGTCGACGACGGGACCCGGGGCCGGGTTCCTCATCAAGCGGCGCGCCCCTCCAGGCAGCACCTCCCAGTGCCAGCCCGGCGGAGCCCAGTCCCGGACATGGGTCAGCCGGACGTCATCGCGGACGTGTCGACGGCGAGGATGCGGGTCGGGCATCGTCGAGAACAAATACTAGCTATATGCCCGCAAAAAGTAACATTTTTTTAATGATTGGATTTTGATAACTAAAATTTCTAACATTTCTATATAACTAACATTTCTATAACATTTCTAACAATGCTATATATAACTAACATTTCTAATATTTCTATAACTAAAAAACAGAAAAAAAAATTATAACATTTCTATATATATAACTAACATTTTTATAACTATTTCTATAACTAAAAAACAGAAAAATTTCTAACAATTCTAACTTTTTTATAACTATTTCTATAACTAAAAAACTGAAAATTTTCTAACAATTCTAACATTTCTAACTATTCTAACAATTCTAACATTTCTAACTATTCTAACAATTCTAACATTTCTAACTATTCTTACAATTCTAACATTTCTAACTATTTCTGAAAAACAGAAAAATTTCTAACAATTTTTAAAAAACAGAAAAATTTCTAACTATTTGTATAACTAAAAAACAAAAAATGTATGTGTGTGTGTGTGCGCTCACCAGCGAGGCGAGGGACGACGGGGGGCGGCGACGGGGGGCGCGCGGCGACGTGGACGGCGACGGGCGCGGCGACGACGGGGATGACGACGACGGGGACATGGACGGGGCAGCGACGACGGGGACGGGGAC
>NC_041385.1:850184720-850195720 GCF_002162155.2 Triticum dicoccoides | reverse complement strand
GCGCCGACGACGGGGACGGGGACGACGCGGGACGGGCCGGGACGGGGCGGCGATGACGACGGGGACAACGGGGCGGCGACGACGGGGACGGGGCGGCGACGGGGGCGGCGACGAGGGATGGAGACGTACGGGGGCGGCGGGCGACGGTGCAGAGGAGAAGAAGCCAGATGAGAAACTGAAATTTTTGCAAGTGTTGTTTATATAGGAGGGGCCTTTAGTACCGGTTTGTGCCACCAACCGGTACTAAAGGCCAGTTTTGGCCAGCCCAAGCGGCGGGAAGCGACCCCCTTTAGTACCGGGTGGTGGCACAAACCGGTACTAAAGGCCCCCCCTTTAGTACCGGTTTGTGCCACGACCCGGTACTAAAGGGGTGCGCTGGCGCAGGTGCGGTGCGGCAAGTTTAGTCCCACCTCGCTAGCCGAGGGGCGACCGCACTGGTTTATAAACCCCGTGCGGTCGCTCTCTCGAGCTCCTCTCCAAAGCAGGCCTACTGGGCCTACGTGTTCTTTGCTGCCCTATGGGCCCACTTGGCCTTTGCGGGCCTGCATCCTGGCCCAACAACAGGTTGGGTTTCTAGTCGTATGCAGGCCGCTCTGGCCTAGTAGGCGGGCTTTTTTTATTATTTTTTTGCTTTATTTATTTTTGTGTTTTTTTTGTGTATTTAGAGTTTCTTTGTGAATATTTTTGCTTTAGGTACAAAAAATTACAAACTTTCTGTTAGTGCCAGTAGTTTTCAAATTTGAATAGTTTAAATTTTGAATTATTTGAAATTAGTGTGAATCACTAGTTTGTGAATAATTTAACTTTAGAAATCAGTAAAGGCATGAAAGAATTTGTTTGCACATAAAATTTCTTCGCGTTTCAAATGCCAAAACACATAACTACCCTAACTATTACAGAGATTCCCCTCTGGGTGTGAAACACAGAAGAAAGTGATGATAGTGAAGCCGATCACATCCCAGATCTTGGGTGTGAAACTTTTTCTTCGCGTGTGTCCCTTTGCGCCGTAACCATGGAAAATCTTCATCATTTAACGGGATGCTCGGGTCAATATTCACTATGAATGGAGCAATTTCATCAAACTTTTCATAATCTTCTGACTTGTCTGTCTTGTCATCCACTCCCACGATGTTTCTCTTCCCAGAAAGAACTATGTGCCGCTTTGGCTCATCGTACGATGCATTCGCTTCCTTATCTTTTCTTTTTCTTGGCTTGGTAGACATGTCCTTCACATAGAAAACATGTGCCACATCATTGGCTAGGACGAATGGTTCATCTGCATACGCAAGATTGTTGAGATCCATTGTTGTCATTCCGTACTGCGGGTCTTCCATTACCCCGCCTCGTGTCATATTGACCCATTTGCACCGAAACAAAGGGACCTTTAAACCACGTCGATAGTCAAGTTCCCATATGTCCTGTATATAACCATAATATATTTCCTTTCCCGTCTTGGTTTCTGCATCAAAGCGGACACCACTGTTTTGGTTGGTGCTCTTCTTATCTTGGGTGATGTAAAATGTATTACCATTTATCTCGTACCCTTTGAAAGTCATTATATTCGAAGATGGTAACTGGGACAGCAAGTACATGTCATCTTCAATAGAGGTGTCATGCATGGTACGTGCCTGCAACCAGCTGGCGAAACTCCTGGTTTGTTCACGTGTAATCCAGTCATCAGACCGCTCCGGGTGTTTGGAGCGTAGCAAATTCTTGTGTTCATCCATATACGGAGCCACCAAGGCGGAATTCTGTAGAACTGTGTAGTGTGCTTCAGTGAGAGAATGTCCGTCCATACATATTATTTGTTCCCCTCCTAGCGTGCCTTTTCCATCCAGTCTGCCCTTATGCCGCGATTCAGGAACACCAATCGGCTTAAGGTCAGGAATAAAGTCAATACAAAACTCAATGACCTCCTCATTTTGATGGCCCTTGGAGATGCTTCCTTCTGTCCTAGCACGGTTATGAACATATTTCTTTAAGACTTCCATGAACCTCTCAAAGGGGAACATATTGTGTAGAAATACAGGACCCAAAATGTTAATCTCTTCGCATAGGTGAACTAGGACGTGCGTCATGATGTTGAAGAAGGATGGTGGGAACACCAACTTGAAACTGACAAGACATTGCACCAAATCATTCTGTAACCTTGGTATGATTTCTGGATCGATTACCTTCTGAGAGATTGCATTGAGAAATGCACATAGCTTCACAATGGTAATCGAACGTTTTCCGGTAGAAGCCCCCTCGATGCAACCGGAAGCAGTTGCGTCATAATCACGTGGCAGTCATGAGACTTTAGGTTCTGGAACTTTTTCTCTGCCATGTTTATTATTCCCTTTATATTCGACGAGAAGCCAGACGGTACCTTAATACTGAGCAGGCATTCAAAGAAGATTTCCTTCTCTTCTTTGGTAAGAGCGTAGCTTGCATGACCCTGATGTATGCCGTCTTCTCCGTGCATACGTTGCTGGTCCTCCCGTGCCTCAGGTGTATCTTTTGTCTTCCCATACACGCCCAAGAAGCCAAGCAGGGTCACGCAAAGATTCTTCGTCATGTGCATCACGTCGATTGCAGAGCGGACCTCTAGGTCTTTCCAATATGGCAGGTCCCAAAATATAGATTTCTTCTTCCACATGGGTGCGTGTCCGTCAGCGTCCTTCGGAACAGGTTGTCCGCCAGGACCCTTTCCAAATATCACCTTCAAATCCTTGACCATATCATCTACATCAGCACCAGTACGGTGGCGAGGCTTCGTCCGGTGATCCGCCTCACCTTTGAAATGCTTGCCTTTCTTTCTTACGGGATGCCTGCTCGGAAGAAATCGATGATGTCCCAGGTACACATTCTTATTACAACTATTCAAATATATACTGTCGGTATCATCCAAACAATGCGTGCATCCGCGGTATCCCTTATTTGTCTGTCCTGAAAGGTTACTGAGAGCAGGCCAATCATTGATGGTCACGAACAGCAACGCCTTTATGTCAAATTCTTCCCTCATGTGCTCATCCCACGCACGTACACCTGTTCCATTCCACAGTTGTAAGAGTTCTTCAACTAATGGCCTTAGGTACACATCAATGTCGTTGCCGGGTTGCTTAGGGCCTTGGATGAGCACTGGCATCATAATGAACTTCCGCTTCATGCACAACCAAGGAGGAAGGTTATACAAACATAGAGTCGCATGCCAGGTGCTATGGTTGCTGCTCTGCTCCCCAAAAGGATTAATGCCATCTGCGCTTAGACCAAACCATACGCTCCTTGCGTCATCTGCAAACTCCTTCCCGTACTTTCTTTCGATTTTTCTCCACTGCGACCCGTCAGCGGGTACTCTCAACTTTCCGTCTTTCTTACGGTCTTCTCCGTGCCATCGCATCGCCTTGGCATGCTCTTTGTTTTGGAACAAACGTTTCAACCATGGTATTATAGAAGAATACCACATCACCTTGGTAGGAATCTTCTTCCTGGGGTGCTCGCCCTCGACATCACCACGGTCATCGCGGCTGATCTTATAGCGCAATGCACCACATACCGGGCAAGCGTTCAAATCCTCGTACTCACCGCGGTAGAGGATGCAATCATTAGGGCATGCATGTATCTTCTGCACCTCTAACCCTAGAGGGCAGACAGCCTTCTTTGCTTCGTACGTACTCTCGGGCAATTCGTTGTCCTTTGGAAGCATATCCTTTATCATTACCAGCAACTTTCCAAATCCCTTGTCAGATACACCATTCTCTGCCTTCCATTGCAGCAATTCCAGTGTGGTGCCCAACTTTTTCTTGTCACCTACGCAATTCGGGTACAACAATTTTTTGTGATCCTCTAACATGCGCTGCAACTTCTTCTTCTCCAAATCACTTGCGCAGTTTCTCTTTGCATCGGCAATGGCCCGACCTAGATCATCAATGGGCTCATCTGATGCCTCTTCTTCAGCTTCTTCCCGCATTGCCGGCTCAGCTTCTTCCCGCATTACCGGCTCAGCTTCTTCCCCCATTGTTGTATCATCGTATTCAAGGAACCCATGGCCAGGATATAGCTGTCGTCGTCCTCTTCTTCTTCATTGTCTTCCATCATAACCCCTCTTTCTCCGTGCTTGGTCCAAACATTATAGTGGGGCATGAAACCAGACTCAAACAGGTGGACGTGAATGGTTCTTGACGTAGAGTAATTGCGACCATTCTTACAGCCAGCACATGGACAAGGCATAAAACCATCCGCCCGCTTGTTTGCCTCAGCCGCAAGCAGAAAAGTATGCACGCCCTCAACGAACTGGGGAGAGCATCGGTCATCGTACATCCATTGCCGGCTCATCTTCATTACACAACACCGAATAGAACAAATTAATACAAGTTCATACATAAAGTTCATACAACACTTAAATGCAACAAACAAATAAGTCTCTAGCTAAAGCATTTAAATGCAACAACAAATGCGATCAAGATCGCAACTAAGGTAACAATTGATCCAACAGCATAATGATACCAAGCCTCACTATCGATGGCATATTTTCTAATCTTTCTAATCTTCAAGCGCATTTTCTCCATCTTGATCTTGTGATCATCGACGACATCGGCAACATGCAACTCCAATTCCATCTTCTCTCCCTCAATTCTTTTCAATTTTTCTTTCAAGTACTCGTTTTCTCTTTCAACTAAATTTAACCTCTCAACAATAGGGTCGGTTGGAATTTCCGATTCACATACCTCCTAGATAAAAATATCTATGTCAACTTGATGGGCATAATTTGTCATAAACACGAAATGCAACAAATAGTTTTAAAAGAGAATATACCACATCCGAATCATAACAAGGACGAGGGCCGACGGGGACGGATATCAAAACCATGGCACTATGTATAACAAACAACGTATGGGTAAGATAATTATATGAGTAACTATATATCCAAATCACACAAACATCAATTTTTTATATAAAATTTCATGAACAAGAGGCTCACCACAAGGTGGTGCCGGCGACGGGACGGTGCGGGCGATCGACGGTGGTTACGACGGAGATTTAGAAGGCACTAAGTAAAACACACCTACATATGCAAACTAAGTGTTATTTTGACCTCAAATTGCATATAAATCAAATACTACCACATATAATTCCTCCCAAATTACTAAAACCCACAATTAATCACTATATAAACCAATGCAAGAGCTAATCTAGCAATGAGAGATGAAAGGACAAAGTTGCTAACCTTGGTGATCATTTGAATGGATGGGGGCCTGCAAATCTTGACAAATTTGGGGCAAATTTTGTGATGAACTCGAGAGGAAGAAGGGAAGAACAGAGGAGAGGGAGAGGGGAAAGGGGGAAGAACAGAGTGCGGGTGGACGAAGGGTTTATATAGGACGACCTTTAGTACCGGTTCGTGCCACGAACCGGTACTAAAGGTGCTGGAAGGGCCCCACTCTGACAACATCCTGCCACCACTTTCTTTAGTACCGGTTCGTGGCACGAACCGGTGCTAAAGGTTTGCCACGAACCGGTACTAAAGAGCTCCTCCCGCCTAGCCGTTGGAACCGTCACTAATGGACACATTAGTGCCGGTTCTGTTACAAACCGGGACTAATGTGTCTCACATTTGACCCTTTTTCTACTAGTGGGTGTGTATGAACTTGTATTAATTTGGTCTTTTCGGTGTTGTGTAATGAAGATGAGTCAGCAATGGATGTACGATGACCGATGCTCTCCCAAGTTCATTAATGGCGTGCATACTTTTCTGATTGCGACTGAGGCAAACAAGCGGGCGGATGGTTTTATGTGTTGCCCATGTGCTAACTGTAAGAATGATCGAAATTACTCTAACTCAAGAACCATTCACATCCACCTATTTGAGTCCGGTTTCATGTCCGACTATAACTGTTGGACCAAGCACGGAGAAAGAGGGGTCCTAATGGAAGAGAATGAAGAAGAAGAAGAGAATGACGACAACTATCCTGGCCATGGCAGATGGCAAAGGCATGGTCGACGGATGGCAAAGGCTTTGCCATCTGCCAGCAGATGGCAAACAGTTTGTCTGAAAACCTGCCGGCAAACGCTTCTTTGCCATCTGCTGGCTGATGGCAAAGAGCCTGTGCCTTTGCCATCAGCTGGCAGATGGCAAAGCCTCTTAATGGGGTTAGCCCCGGTAGAAGGCTAACGGCATACTTTGCCGTCTGCCAGCAGATGGCAAAGGCTTTAGGCTCTTTGTCGTCTGCCAGCAGATGGCAAAGGCTACATGCTTTGTCGTCTGCCAGCAGATGGCAAAGGGCCCAAATAGGCCAGCCCAAATTTTACATGTAGATGACACGTGGCCTCTTTGCCATCTGTCAGCTGATGGCAAAGCTCTTTGCCATCTGCCAGCAGATGGCAAAGTGCCTATATTGCCCCATTTAATTTTGTTTTTTCTTATATCATTTCATTTTCATAGAAAATCAAACACAAATATATTTATGTGACCAATATAACATATTCAACACATATTACCAATAGTCATGAACACATATATATCGAACACATATCCAACACATGTTACCAATTGTAGCAAGTTTCATCCATACATATACATAGTTTCATCAATGTTACACAGTTTCATCATAGGTAGCAAGTTTCACAAAGTCAAAACAAAAACTAAAGACAAGCACTCCATCAACCCAAGCTTCCGTGATCTGAAGCAAATCTACAAAATGGGAAAGAAGAAAGTTAGAAGAAGAAGACTAGAAGAAGAAGATTATTATGATGCAACTAAAATGTGAAGATTATTATGATGCAACTTATATCTGTAAAATAGGACTTGTGATATGTATTGAAACAATGCAAATGCTTACTATCACCGGAGCAACATACGCACATTCCTACTGAAAGTAAATTCCATATAGTATGAACTACAACGTGCATGGTTGCATACCCGGTTTGACAAAAGCTCCTTGATTGAGAAGCACATATCCACTGCCTCTCTGTTAGGAGAGAACCATTTTAGTTTTATGGAGGTAAAACCACAAACAACATATAGGCATCTTTGTATATGATTGAACTCTTAACACACATTTCTACATGTTGTAATTAGAAGAAGAAAAATACAGTGGTAACTCATGTCAGCTAGTAAAATTGTAGACCCTCCCGTTTAGTATGAGTTTTTTTACCATTTTGAGAGAGAGAGAGAGAGAGAGTACCTCAGAAATCGCAGAACAGCACGCAACATGGTGTGCACCGGCCGACGTTTGCGACATGGCCGTTAGCAACAACAATCATATTAAAACTTTGAAAGCCATGAAATATAATTTTGAAAACTAATTCAGGGTTGCTTTTCGCAGTGAAAACTATGCTCATTGCTCTCGACAGAGAACATGTGGAAGATGAAAAATACGTCCACACACATTTGGCAATTGCGACGACGCCAACCAGCTTTTATTCAAGACATGCTTCTGTAGTATATTTAGACAAAGGAAAAAAAACAATAGACATCACTTGCATACATTTTGCATGGGGCAATGAAACAAAATGCTAGTAAAAGATGCTCCTGAATCATATGTATATAGAAGGGGTGAGTGCGCATATACGTATGTACAAAACTATTAGTACTGGATTAATTGTAACTTTCTTACATATGGATGTAGCTTGAAAGATTGGATGTGGAACTACCAAGCAAAGAAAGGCGCTGATGACAAACGGACTTGCTGTAGGCAGCCTCCGATTTTTTGTTTCAATCAGAGAGAGTAATAAAGACAGCTACTAAAAACAATTCAAACACACGTATGAATATTTTTACAAAAATAGAGAAACATAACATATAACTAACGCAGAAGTAACACTTTTCTCATAAAGGAAGGAATGCAGAATTAACAAAACAAACGCTGCAACCACAACAGTTTTCAGTGACAATTTACTCGCTGCATCTATCAAGGATGAAAATGATACAATAGGCATATGGTACAACTACAGTCCGGTACACAGAGGTAAATGCTAATTATTTTCTCTCTAGGGCATAAGGCAACAATAATGAACGACAATAGTGCTGCTGTACTTGGGTGCTCGCGATAAAATTACATCTATTGGCAGTAAGGACACAAATAAATAGAACTTGCCGGAGTGCATTACTTGTATTAGGAATTTAAGCAGAGATCATCCACCTAAATACTGAAAGTAAAGTGGCAGCTCTGAACTATTGGAAATGCTAGTTTACAGAATTTTGAAGCTCACCTTGCAGATAAAAAGAATAACCTGACGATATAATTACTCATGCATGAGCTTTTACATGGTCAAGCATGTCAAGCATACAAGCTTTCTCTAAAGGTATTTACAGATTTGTACTTCGGTTATCCGGAACTTTAATTATGTGCATGAAACTTATCTCCGTGCAACAATGAGCTGCTCGTATGTGTTGGAGCACAGAACAACAACAACCAACAATTATAGAAGAGAACCTTTTACTATTGTGATCCAAATTCTGAGCATAGGCAAGAAAAAATATAGAAGTATAAGCAGAGATCCATGCTGTTGTTCGACATATAGCTATAGATGAGTATCCGCTCATCGCATTCACTGGAGGACACAAGGAGCCGACCGGCAGCACGCGTTCGAAACCGGCGGCATGAGCGTCTAGCTCACTTTCAACCCACTGTCGCATGAGATCATCTACCACTCCAGCCTCCAGGGATTTCGGCTCTCATGAGCAGGGCCAGTCAAGAAATTTCGGGGGCCCAGGGATTTCGGCTCTCGTGAGCAGGGCCAGTCAAGAAATTTTTCACAGGTTGTTTTTAACAGTAACTAAAGCTAATTATTCAGAATTACAAGCAGTTGCATCTGTTCTAAAAAAGTGATCAATAGCTCATTTCTATGACTCCATCAAGTCATTAGCAGATGGATACATTCTAGATGACATCTTGGTAAATTAAGAGCAGTCTTGTTAGTTACTGGAGCAAGGCATGTAATTAGCACACAAGGTTATCTTTCAGGCACTTACTTATTTTTCGCGCAAAAAAGGAACTTACATTTGGCAAAAGAAACGTAGTACAAGTTATTCACCGTCTTGTAAAGCGGCATGAGATTTTAATCTTCGAACAGAATGACGACAAAAAAATCATCCTACATGACCACGGATCCGCCTTGGCACCATCAGAACCCTTGTTATTTTTAACTTGTACATCGAAGAAACTACTGAAAAATTGAACAAAATATTCACTTGGGTGAAAATAAGTACATAGCTAATTCAAGGCATGGATGCAAATTAAGAACCTCGGGAGCAACATAATTGGGAGTTCCACAAATCGTATGTAGTAGCCAATCCTCCTGAAAGATAGCAGAAAGATATGCAAAAATAATCAGCAGATTGTATTGGCTGATTTGAGATAGGCATTGCTATTAGATAAACAGCAAAACGTAAAATAAAGCCAAAAGCGCTGGAAAAATCACTGATGAATTTTTTTCTAGAACATGCTGCTTGAGTTGGTAATCAGTTGGTAATCATTCTTGGTGATTTATCCGATATACTGATGAATCATCCTTTGCAGTGCATGACTTGAATGGATTTCTGAATTCCAAACAGTATGCTGTCGTGATGTTTGATTAGTGTCTTCTGTGAATCTATACCAAAACAGACTAGACAGCAGAGCGAGGCCATGGATCGGTTGATTCAATAGGGAAGGAAGAGACAGCAGGTTATAAAACGAGCTTGGGGATTAACTGGCCTGAAACTTAAACAGGGTCGCCCTAATGATGGACTCAAGCTCCAGGTTTGCTCGCCTAGCACGTCCTAATTACATTGGCTCTTGTCAAAATGTCTAGCAGATGGATAATGAATTCATTCTGTGATGCCACATAGATATGCAAAGTCATAGTCCTGCATGTATGCACGTACCTCTTCCTAATGGCATGATGTAGTCTTACCTGATCTGCAAGTTTTGCTACTAGCCTAATGAAGAGCCTTTTATACATCCTTGCAGATAAAAAATGAATTGAATTATGAGCATCAGACAACTACGATCAATTTCCCGGTTATACCTGAAATAAAAGTGGCCGACCATATGAAAGGAGGGATGCTTTCCTTGATGTGAGATTGTATAGATTATCTTACTTGATCTACAATATTTCTTTGGATTTCTTTTTTATGAAAGACACATGACACATAGTTTGCTTGATGGGTCTAAGATAAATATTTTAGTTATAGGAGGATTTTTTGAACGAGTAATAGTATTACCACCATTTACTTGGTCTGTTGTGCTTTCGGTAGAGCTTTCATATTTCAACACAAAAACAACAATTCAAGTTGGGACCAGAATCGCACAAACATCAAGCTCAAAGGAAATATCAGTTGGGAGTGATCAAGTATTCATTTTCTTAGTGATCTAATAGGTCTTATATTTGTTTAGAGAGGGAGTATGTTTCTAGATAGCCGTCAACTCCAATGTTTCGTTTATTTACTGTCTGAATATGAAGAAGATAGGTTTGCAATGTAGCTTTTTACATGATAATGTAACAAATATTTATGTCTTATAACTGCAAACATTTTTTAGTCCGTCACCGAGCAAATGTTTGGGAGTTGGAAATTATTTGGATACACATGATCTCAGCAAAGAAAGATTCACACATACTGCAACCAAAGGAGCTCCTTCACTCTCTATGCACCTAGAGAAATTATCCTTAATTACGAGCAGTACCCTAGATTTAGTTGTGGTTCTAACATATTAGAGATGTGGTTAGAATACCTACTGCTCTGAACTATTAAGTGGTTTGCACAAATCACCGATTCCCTCGTGCAGTGTACAATGTGATATTGATCATCATAGGATCAAACTTAATACAGGAAGTACGCACTTAATTGTTTCTGAACTATACTACTTTGTATGTTCATTCTCCTTTCCTTTTAAATCTCTAATTTAGTTGCAAGTATTTTATTTGTTATCATTTGGCTTCTTAATAAGAAATTTAGCAAGCAACTACTCGACTGATGAAAGAGATGTTGACCATTTTTGCTGCAGTGAGGTGCATTCTCGATCATGTTAATAATCTGT